>NC_053035.3:98443563-98746593 GCF_002575655.3 Aegilops tauschii subsp. strangulata | reverse complement strand
GCCAGGAGGCGGAGGCGGCACCAGCCCCTCGCCCTTGGAGATTCAGGTGAGCCAGTGGCACTTTCGGGTCGTGTGGTTGGACGGCTTCGCGCCGCTGTGGAACTTGCAGGGGACATCGAGAGTTTGCTCATAGGAGAAGGCCGGCTGCCAAGCCGGCCTGCCGCACTTCTTCTTGGGAGCGGGCCGCTCTTCGGGCTGCTCGTCTTCGATTGTGGCCACCTGCCGACTGGTGGAAGGCGGCATAGGGGCCTTGCGCTTGTGGTCGTTCTGGTAGGGGCGCCGATTGGAGTGGCCAGCCAGCGTCTTAGGAGCCGGAGCGAGCACCTTCCCAGAGGCGTCCACTCGGAGCTCGGTCTTCATCGAGGAGTCGGCTGTGGCGTACTTGTCTGCAATGACCAGCAGCTCGTCGAGGGTAGCCGGCTCATCGCAGAGGAGTCGATGCTTGAGGAGGGTGCCCTCTCGGCACCCGGCGGTGAAGTATTCGATGGCCTGCACCTCGTGCACACCCTCGCAGGAGTTGAGGAGCTCGGCCCACCGCGTGAGGTAGTCGCGGGTCGATTCGCTGGGCCCTTGGACGCATAAGGAGAGCTGGCGGGGCTTGGGAGGCCGCTTGTACGTGCTGGTGAAGTTGCGGACGAAGACTTCCGTGAAGTCCAGCCAGCTGTTGACGCTGTAGGGCTTGAGGCTGTTGAGCCAGGTGCGTGCCGTGCCTTGCAGCATGAGAGGGACGTACTTCACGGCCACGCGCCTATTGCCGTTCACAATGCTGACGGCGGTAGAGTAGTCGATGAGCCAATCTTCCGGCTTCACAGAGCCGTTGTACTTGGGCGTGTCTCTGGGGAGCGAGAACCCTTTGGGAAAGGGTTCGTCGCGGATGCGGGGGCCAAAGCATGGCGGGCCGACATCATCTTCTTCTTCTAGCGCCAGGGATCGAGCTAGGCGGTCGATCCGGTGGCGGGCGTCGTTCTCGCTGACTCCCTCGCGGCGGCCTAGTCGGCCATCGAGAGTCGGATGGGTGACAGGCGACGGGGTGAGACATCTCTCCCCACGAGGCGGGGGAGGAGGCAGATCGCCTAGGCGCTCCACTGCTCGAGGGCGGCCTTCCGCGTCGCGCTCGATGGTGATTCGAGTCCGGCTGCGGCTAGCAGCTGGTTCCTTGTCCTTCCTTGCGCGGGCGCCGCTCGCAGTCGGCGATCGGGATGTCGCGGCGTGCTCTCGGCACGGGAGAGGGCTCTCAGCGCGGGCGCCGGCTTCGTGCCATTCTGCGGCCGCATCGATCAGCTGCTGGATGCGCCTTGTCATGTAGGGGAGCTCATCAGCCCCAGCCCATTCAACTCTTCTGCTGCCGCCTGAGCAGCTCGCAGATTTTCGAGCGGTGTGGCGTAAACGGGGCGGTCCGCCCCCAGCACGCTGGCGATGGCCGCGCCGCGCTTCTTGATGAGGCCGACTCGGCTCGGCCCGCCGTGAGGCGGCGTACCAAAAGCGGCGCGGTCGACTTCGCGCTGGTGGGCCTCGGTGAGGCGTCTCATGGAGGCTACCTTCCGGCCCTCCGCGATGAGGGCGAGGCGGCCTGCCTCCAGGGTCTCGGCGTCGGCATCGGCCGGGATGGGGATGGACAAGTCATGCATCGCCGCTTGCAGGGCGTCGTGGGCGTTCTCGCCCGAGTCGGCGACGTGGCTGATGACCAGCACCTCAGTGACAGCGCTGCTGCCGCTGTCAGCTCGAGGGAGAGGGTCGTCGAAGACTACCACGTCGGAGGGGTAGGCGTCGAACGATGCCGTGTCGGAGTCGACAAGCATCGGGTCGGTGGAGCCGACCGACTCCAAGTCTACAGCAAGCTCGCTGGAGACGTGAAGCTGGTCGAGGAGGCTGACGAGGCGGCTCTCGGGGTAGTCCGTGCCTGCGTCGGACGCGGGCTCGTCGGAGATGTGAGTATCGCCAAGAAGATCGGCGAGGCAGCTTGCCGTGCAGGCGTCGTCGACGCCTTGCAGCGCGTCGGGGCAAGCGCCGTCGGGCGTAGCAGGATGGCTGCGCTCGCGGGGGAGAAAAAGGGTTCCCGTCCAGAACAGGTCTCCGGACGACGGTGCACCCAGCCCCACGGTGGGCGCCAAATGTCGGGTGGTAGGTGCGACATATGTCAACGGGTGGCTTATCATTGTGGGAGCCAGTAAAACATCACCGGTGCCGGGAAACGGGATGAGGCGAAGACATGCACGCCGGCGGATCTTACCCAGGTTTGGGGCTCTCCGTGGAGATAACACCCCTAGTCCTGCTCTGCGGGGTCTCCGCATGATCACTAGATCAATACAAGTAGCTGCAAGTGCTCCTTGAGCTGTTTGGCTAGAGGAAGAAGAAGGGCAAGGCTAGCTCTCCTTTTCTCTCTATGTGGTGTGTGGAATTCTATGAGATCAACCATTTGCATGGGTGTCCCGGGGGGTTTATATAGGCCTACCCCCCAGGGGTACAATGGTAATCCGGCTGGGCGCGGGTCCCAGCGTCAGTGTCTATGCTCGCCGGCTTCTCCGGCGGTCATTGGGGCCCGCCAACTGGTGGGTCCCGCCGGCTGCCGGCCTCTTGGCCGGCAGGCCGGCCCCACTGCTTGGGGGCTTTGTCAGCGGCTGGTTACTGTTGCCTCGCCTCTGATGATGAGGGCTTTGTCGAGGTAAGCGTGGCTACAGTGTCACCGCCTTGCGAGCTCTCACTGTAGCCTTACCTTGTCTTGTCTCCTTAATGGGGCGCATGCTTCGAGGGAGGAAGGTAGCCGGCTATTGGGAGCCGGCCACATCCCTGGCCGACTAGAGGAGGCCAGGCCGTCTTCAGATGTCTCTCTGGCAAAGGGGCCCGCCGCCCACGGGCCGTACTGGCACCTGTCGTGGGTGACATCGAGGCCAACATGGCTACAGTGTCGCGCCGGACGGGGGATGGCTGGCCCGTACGGCGCCCTGTGGCCATGCCTGTTCCGGGATTCGGGGGTAGTGGGCTGTACTGCGGCCACGCCCCATCCTATCGCCGTTACGTGGGTACAGTCTTAGTAGGTGCAGTCTTGGCCGGCTTTCTTCATGGCTGGCTTCTAGGAGTCGGCTTTCTTCATGGCCGGCTTCTGGGAGGCGGTCCTCTTGGGGCCGGCTCCCTGGAGTCGGTCCTCTTGGGGCCGGCTCCCTGGAGTCGGCTATCTCGTATCTTTCTTGGGGGAGGTTTCTAAGGCTGGGTCGCCTTCTGGGAGTCGGCACTGGGGATAGCCGGCCGGGGGAAGGCGGCCCTTTGCTTTGTATGCTTGAAGGCCTGAACGGCCTGATAATTTTTCGAAGAGCCAGGGGGAGTCGGTTAGGCTACCCGTGGCCATTTACTCCGACAGGAAATGATGGGATTTCTTTCCCCCACCTTTGCCAACGGCCCAATGGACTTGGAGGGCAAGTAAACAGCCCCCTCCACCCATATATATAGTGGGGAGGCGCATGGGAGCCGCACCCCTTCCCCTGGCGCAGCCCTCTCCCTCCCCAACACCTCCTCCTCCTCCGTAGTGCTTGGCGAAGCCCTGCCGGAGAACTGCAAGCTCCACCACCACGCCGTCGTGCTGCCGGAGCTCTCCCTCAACTTCTCCTCTCCCCTTGCTGGATCAAGAAGGAGGAGACGTCCCCGGGCTGTACGTGTGTTGAACGCGGAGGCGCCGTTGTTCGGCGCTTAGATCGGAATCAACCGCGATCTGAATCGCTACGAGTACGACTCCTTCATCCGCTTTCTTGTAACGCTTCCGCATCGCGATCTTCAAGGGTATGAAGATGCACTCCCCTCTCTCTCGTTGCTAGTCTCTCCATAGATTGATCTTGGTGATGCGTAGAATTTTTTTAATTTCTGCAACGATCACCAACAAAACACACCTAGACTGACAACAAGTTTAAGAGCTAACTGGAGAGCACGCCAGATGTTGCCTGACAGCAGTGCTTCTCGCTCCTGACCCTGCACATGGTAGAGGTGGAGGCGTTGTAGATCTGCACTTTGAAGCCCAAATTGATTAACTTTTTTAAAAATTCGATGAGCTGTTTTCAAATTGTATAAACTTTTTTTATAGATTTGGAAAACCTTTTCAAATTCTATGAACTTTTTTCCAAATAGATGAAGTTTTTCAGGTTTGTGATTTTTTCGAAATTTACGAACTTTTTTCTCAAAATCAATGAACTTTTTTCAAAATTGATGAACCTTTTTCAATTCAATGAACTTTTCTTCAATTTTGTGAACTTTTTTGAAATTGATGAACTTTTTTAAAAAGTGATTAGCTTTTTTTTCAAATTTGTAAGCTAATTTTCAAAAATCCATGAACACTTTTGAATTCACAAGTTTTTTTCTTCCAGATTCTAAGAATTTTTCATTTTTTCATATTTAGTCAAAAATCAACGGTTGAACGGGTCAGCCGTCATGAATAAAAAAGGAAACAACTGCATTTTTTACAGGTTGCCTTTTAACAATAAAAAAAGTAATCAAGCACGTGAGGTGTAATGGGCGACTTGGTCAGTGTGTTCGTTCTTAAAACTGGAGCATTGCTATTCGAAACATGGTATTCACACCTTTCTGCGGATTTAAGCAGAGAAAAAAAACAAGTAATAATGGGCCGACCCATTAGTCTTTGCAGCGGGCACCCGTTCGGTTCTGTGGCGCTAACAATGCTAAATAGGAGCTCCCTTCAAAACACTCCGGATTTGAATTGGTATTCTGCTGCAATCGGGCCGAACCCAACCAAACCTTGGTGGGCCAAATAAGATCCAATAAAAACCTAGAAAAGTAAAGCCCACATTAGAAAAAAACCTTAACGTGTTGATTAAAATGCCCCCCGCCAAATATGTTTGAAACCAATATATGCCTCATTAGCTTCCACCTAACTGTATAAAGAGAATTTATGCCCGCATTTTGAAGACTATTACGTAGTTTGAAGCTACGTAAATTTAATTATTAAAAGAGGTCACGGTATTGCCAATCATTTATTTTCAAAATAACTCTTGGTTTGAAATGGGACCTTGCTCTATTACACGCAACGGGTAACCTAGTGATGCGGAGCATCCTATGGTCATCCCCGTGGATCTACCATCGTCTCATCAAGTACTAAGAGGACCAATGACACGAGCACGAGTTAGAGATCTCGAGACCGAGGTGACATATCTCCTTTGTGATATTCCATATGATCCACTCGAGACATGGTCACTACCTAAGTCAGGAGTGTTGTGCATGATCAGGTACCAAGAAGGCCCTCTCGGAGATGCATGTGAAGGCAGACAAGTCCCCAAGTTCACGGATGAAGAGAACCCACGGAAGGAGCTGAAGAAGTCTCCAGGACCCGGACATCCGGCCCAAGTCCCGGACATCCGGCCCCAAGTCCCGGACATCCGGACCCTGGAGCATATACCACAGCCATCGCCCAGCCGAAGCTACAGGGCCCGGACATCCGGCCCGACCCCAGCCCGGACATCCGGCCCGACCCCAGCCCGGACATCCGGCCCGACCCCAGCCCGGACATCCGACCCCCACCGGAAATTTGGCGCCCATCACAGAACACCCCCGAAGCTGGACCCCGCCAGCCCGGACATCCGGCTATTCCCGAGCCGCCGGACATCCGGCCTCCACCCCGAAAATCCGGACACCACATATCCAGAGAGCACCGAGACCGGCCCCGCCAGCTCGGACATCCGCCCCCCTACCCGGACATTTAGCTCCTCGTGAAGGCCCGGACATTCGGCCCGACGCCCGGACATCCGGCTCCGCCTGTCTGCGCACAGTGAAGGGCCGAGGCCCGTGTACCCATTCGCCTACTTAGACTATATATACTCCTCCTCCTCCCTCTTTCTAGGGTTAGCAAAGTAGTAGCTCATTTGAGATAGAGCTTTGCTCTCCACTTGATACCTTCTCCATCGGAGTTCACGACCTCTACGGAGAAGATCCCCCAAGTGGATACAAGACCCCTCACGGGAAGACCCCTGAAGACGTCCTCACGGAGAAGAACTTGCTACTTGTATCGTCCTTTGTTGATCGTGGATCGTGTATCTCTTTGTGTTTCGAGGATCTAGCACATGTGTAATCGTATCTTGTTGGTTTGAGTGATTTCTCTCGTGTTTTCCCCTCGTGTTGTTCATAGGATCCGCTCCAATCGTGAAAGATCAGCCCTAGGGTTTCCACCCTACATCATCTTGGTATCATGAGCCTATGTTGATCACGAATTTGGAGCCCCTACCCTTGTTTTCTAGCCTTATTTTGTTGATTTTGCCCCAATTTCGAAAGTCCCCACAAAAATAGCCCTCCCATTTTTTGTGATTTGTTCGTGTGATGAAGTTTTGTTGGATTTGATCCGTGGATTTCATGTGTAGTAGGTAGATCTACCATTCCCTCATCTTTTCCCCAATTTCCATCCACGAAATCTCTCGAATTTTACCCCGGAATTGCCTTTTTCCCCGCGAGTTCATCTCAGATTTGGAGGCCCGGACATCCGGCCCGTGCCCCCGGACATCCGGCCGCTCGGACATCCAGCCCGACAGCCCGGACATCCGGCCTCCCACAACATCACTTCCATCCACCGCTCCGTTTCCCGCTTAACTCTCGCCAATTTTGACCGAGCATACCACCACCGCTTTTCGCAACCACCACCGCTCACCCGCTACCTAACTCTGCAAATTTTGACACATTTTTTTTGAGAATTTGAGTTGCGGTTTCCGTTTCCTAACGCATTTCGGCAACTTAGGGATGGTTCAGCATCAACATCACCGCCGCTCACTACTGCAGGTTGCTGCTAACGCGACACTACGATCAGAGACCCTTTGACGAAACTGTGTGCGATGCATTAATCGCAAACGGTGATGAAAAAACCCGTCAAAAAGACGCAAAATGTTTGCGATGAATGATACATCAAACACCGTTCAAAATTTAGTTGTGTGTGTGATGTTGGGCATACGGTTGATCCATACGAATCGTTTGTATGAGACAGAACAACAGAAACGGGCAGCCAAATCAAGGTGTGTGCGATATATGGCACACAGTTCGATCTGATGAACCATTTGCGATGATCGAGGTGAACACAAACGATTCGGCGTAACAAGATGTGTGTGATACCGGGCAAATAGGTCGGTAATCAGAATTGTGTGCGGTCATTATAGATAGCCCATACGATCTTTTTTGTGAATTGTGTGCTCGTCAGGGCACACAGTTCAACAAACCAACCTATGGGCAATAATGTAGAAGATCTCTGTCGAATATGTATTACTAACCGTCTGCGATGAGATTGACAGGATAAACAGAGATAACAAATTAATATGAGCGAACAGAAACAGAGATATATACAGTCTGCTTAATTTAGTCCTTCTTCTTGTTGTTGTTGGATGGCCCCGCGACATCGTCTTGGCGAGGACGCTTCTTGCCGCTGACCGTTGGCTTTTCATCGCCGCCGTCGTCGTCATCGTCGTTGCTGTCGTCATCGTCCTCCTCGTTCGACCATTCCTCCTCCTCATCATCGTCGTCCTCTTCTTCATCCTCCGACGGCTCCTCGTCCGTCTGGTTGTCGTCTGACGACTCCGGAGGCGGCGGCCCTTCCATGATCCGGATATAATCGAGGTCTGGGCTCGACGCCGGACTCATGGAAGACGAGCAGGATGATTCCGATGCTGACCTATCATCGAGTGCCAGACTGCTGGCCGAACTGTCATCCTCGCTGTCGCTCCACATGGCTGCAGAGTGTGTGCCAGTGTGTAGCGCGGCCTGCTGGGGACGATGAAGATGGTGGACACTTAAGCGGGGTATGCAGAGAAGAGGAAATGCCAATTGAAGCGAGGGTTGAAGTATTATCTAACCGCTGATATAATCAACCGCAATTATTTGTACCCAGTCGCTCCAAATTCCCGGGGTTGCGCAGGACTCCTATTGGCTATTTGGCAGGTTTCTTTTTCAGGACAAAAACAAGGAACGAGTTTTGGGATTATGCACCGGTACCGGTACGAACGGAGTAGGACAGTTGGCAAGCAATACATTGAGCTCTTCTTATTGATAAATCCAGTAATAATCAAACTAGAAAGAAAAAGAAAAAAAGACAAAGGAAAATATCTGCATGAATCTTCGCGTAACATCAATGGCATAGGACCTAGATGTGCATTACTTAGAGCACATCTAGATGTGCTTTAGCAATACTGTCAAACAAAACCCCTAATCATCATTGCAAACAGCGCATAGAACATGGGTAATGGGACAACCACAACTACACATGCTAGTTCCTTCTTGTCTCTTGCTTTCATCTGTTGCCTATGATTGATTTTTTCTTGCTTCATCATACTGATTGTACATTCCAGATCATCTAGTTTCTTCTTCAGCTTTACGTTATCTTCTGCGAGCTTGGTGATAACACTCCGAGCCCTGCCATGCCATTCTTCATCCAGCCAGTTAACAAAAGGCACAAGCCTCATATCCCTTCCAATGTTAAATAGTATTCAGGACGAGCGGTGGCATTAACTCAAGTAAAATGATGAACTTAGCACTAACCTCTAAGGGGCAACTAAGAAACCATCTGGCAATGTTGAATCCCTCCGTGCATACACGTCAAGCGGGAGTGTGCCGGTGCACACAACTCAGCTTTTGGTACTTCTCGGTGGCGCAAAACTCGGAGTCGAACTCGTGTTGCGGGAGTCTGGAGTCATGCTCCGGATCAGGCGGCAGATCATTTTCCTGTGGGGAGGGTGTCGGTGTCAAAACCGTCAGATCTCGGGTAGGGGGTCCCGAACTGTGCGTCTAAGGTCGATGGTTGCAGGAGACAGGGGACACGATGTTTACCCAGGTTCGGGCCCTCTCTATGGAGGTAATACCCTACTTCCTGCTTGATTGATCTTGACGAATATGAGTATTACAAGAGTTGATCTACCACGAGATCATATGTTGTGGTCTAAAACCTGAGGGTATAATGAATAATGCCCTATCGACTAGCCTGGCCTTGGCTTATATAATGCACCAGAGGCCTATGATAACAAGAGTCATAGCCGAATACGTTGGTGGAGAGGAGTCCTTGTCTTGATCGCCAAGTCTTGTGGAATACTCCTTGTATGCGGCATGGGCTGCCCGAAGTGGCCCATGAGTGAACCGCCATGGGGGTCCTCGGCCCGATCCACCTGGTCGGGAGACGATGTGGTGAGTACCCCCTAGTCCAGGACACCGTTAGTAGCCCCCTGAACTGGTCTTCAAGTTGGGGACGCTCCTCGATCCTTCCGAACTGTTCTTCATCTTCGGTCGTCCGTCTTGAAAACTGGTTCAACAAATCTTCTCATCTTCGATCTTGAGGATCGCCGAAGTAAATCCAAAGAGTTTACACGTCGGGTATCCGAGGAGCCCCTTTAAGTTTCCGGCCTTTATCAATGCCTTGTTATTTTTATGCCACACCTCAGGTTTGAAGTTGTTCCCGGGCGGCAGTGTCCTCTTGCGTCCGAGGTCCAACGCCGGACTGTATTTGAGGTATCTTTTGTAGCCGAGCACCAACGCCGGACCGCTTCCGAGCTCCAACGCCGGAATGTATCCGAGCTCCAACGCCGGACTATGTCCAAGCTCCAACGCTGAACTATATCCTAGGTGTCATAGATCACCTTGGTTCAAAAAAGTTGAAGGAGTTTAGCCGAGCTTAATGCCGGAAATGCCCTCTATGGAGCCAGCCACAGGCGCCCGAGCTTTATGTCGGACTGCTTCCGAGGTGGTGCACCACCCCGACTGCGGGCCGATTTTTTGTCAATATTTTCAATTGGTGCAATTTATTCTCTGCCGAGATATATAGCCAGTAGCCCTCAAGGTGTGTATCAGTCTAAAACCCGAGATGCACCTGAAGGATGACATAAGACCGCTGAACCCAGTAGCCTCTGAGACTCAGGTTGATTCGCAAAATCGGCCTGAGGATCAACTCCTAGCTCGGCAGAATACTTCGGGACACAAAAAGCGGTGTGCAAAGTCCTCGAGACTCAGGTTGGGTGCGGCCGACCAACCTGAGGATCATAATCTCCTCGAAAACTATATTGCACTTAAATTTTCTACACTGGATTGTCAATGCAGTAGCCCCCGAGACACTGGTCGGGTGGCAACACCAGATCAGGGGATCGATGTGCCCCTTTAATATTAGTAAATAATGAGCGCAAAGCCCAGTAGCCCCCGAGCCTTAATGCGGGCACGGGTGACCGAATTAAGGATCGATATCCAGAGTAAAATCATAAATTATGTGTAATGATTCTATGTATCCAAGTACTTTACATCATTAATGCTCAGATCCGCATTGTACAAAACTTTGTTGACCGACCATCGGCTTCAACCTCCTCGGCCGGTAGCTGGGGAGTGTTTGTCCTACTTTATAAAGCCTTTATGAGGGCAAAGATTTACGGCAAACAAGGCAATCCGGCCATACGATTTTACAAACAAAGGTACACGGAGAGATATGCTATATTGTTATTAAATATAAAAAACATCTTCCAAAGAAAATAGTCCCGCTATCGGTTCCTTTCTTTGGGTTGTCATGCTGATCATGATCATGAAACCTCACCTCCGATCAATGTGGGAGGAAAATATTGAGGATTTAGTTCGGGGAAAGTTCCCGAACTCTATGGTATTAATGAACCAAAAATTTTACTTCCGTCGTTGCCGACCAATTATATCCTTTAAGATCGCTAGCTTTCGACTTCACCCAGTCTGAGGCACTAACTCGGAAGACCCGGTAGTAACAATCACAGAGGTGCTCCCTTTACCGCCTAGCCGAACAATCGGGAACGTAGGGGTAAGCACAGGAGCCATGCAACCCAGCTTGGCCAAAATCTTAAGTCAAATTGATGCATATTTATGGCTTTATAACAATGATTTCGGAAGGCAGCCTTCGTATAGTAAATACAAACGCCGATGATATGTTTATTTTGACTCCGTTGCGACCATTTATCAGTTGAAAGTGGCCCATCGTCGGCTTCCGCCCCCTTGTAGATGCTACGCATGGTGTTTTCGCAATAACAAGACAACCCTTAGCCGACGTCTCGGTGCCTGAAGGTGGTTGTGTTAGCGGAAATGAGGCAATCAGATATGCAGGCTTTATAACTTTCACTTAGTCATAGGAGCTTTAAACTAGGGAAGCTAGCTATGAGCCCCTGGTTAGTGTTCGGCGACAGCTGAGGTCAAGCCGTAAACACTTCGGCCAATGTTATGAACGGCTCGTTATTTAACACGGGGTGACCTCTATCGATCTTATAGTTTAACACAGTCATCGGATCGCTGACCAGTTTGCGCTTATTGTGACAGTCGGTTTTCGGCTTTCTCCACTGAGGTGCTTTAACCATGCTAGCTGGAAGCACAATCGCAGTGGTTCTCCCTTTGCACACCTAGCCGAATAAAGCGGAACGTAGGAGGCAAGCACAGGAGCCGGGCAACCCAACTATTGACCGAAGACACAATTCGAAACCAATGCATATATAGCAATATCTGAGAATGTTTTTGCCGAATCTCTAAAGGTGTCCGGCATTGCACTGCGAGACTTATGCTGGAAAAACACAAATAGTTTAAAAGTGCCATAGGCTCGAAAAGCCAAAAAACTTATTCAAAAGTTTAATGTCCGAACTAGATCAAGTGTTCGGTGCCAATCCAAAAATTGGTCTTAGAAAAAGAAAATTGTGCTTCGGTCGTGCTTTAACATGACACGTCCTATCTCAAGACTTCAAGCGGGTCACCTACGGCTTCAACCTCCTATCCCGAAGGTGGAGTACTTCTCGTTAGGCCAGTTTAGCAAACTAAACTCTAGCGGCTTTGAGAGAGAAACTAGGCTCCTCAGCTATTGACCACACACCCGCATCGAAAAAAGGAGTGATAGAAAGAGACTTTGCAACGACTAAGAAGAAGAACACTTATTATAAAACAGCTCACACTAATTTAAGAGCCCCCAAGTGACTTGGGTAAAAGAAGTTTATGTATAATGATTGTATGTACCGAAGTACTTATATCATATCTGTGTTCACCCGAACTTTAAACGCGTCTTAACGGACCGTCGGCTTCTCCCTCTTCGGTCAAGGGCCGAAAAGTGTTATGTACTCCACCTGTCGAGAATATCGACGGTGTTTCCGATAACTAGGCAATCAGGCCATAAGGTTGTAACAGACAAAGCGCGCTCAAGGAACTTATGCTATATTACTGACGAAGTGTAAGAAGCATCTTCGAAGAAAATAGTACCCCCACCGATACCTTTCTTCGGTTGCTCATTGTTACTATGAGACTTGTGCAATAGATTTTTTTGTACTCATGAGTTCCGTTGTGTGCCGACCATGATTGAAAACAATAAGAGCGCTAGCTTTCGGCTTCACCCAGTCTGAGGTCCGAGCTTGGATGACCCGATCGTGACAATCGCAGAGGTGCTCCCTTTACTCCCTAGCCGAACAATCGGGAACGTAGGGGTAAACACAGGAGCAAGGCAACCCAGCTTGCAGAACACTTAAGTCAACATGATGCATATTGTGGCGTAATACACGAACAGGGAACGAAGCCGTACAAGTATAATCATATGCAAGAGAAAAGGCTTCATAAAGGAAGCCCCCAAGTAAACGAGGTATTTGAATTTGTGTATTACAAACAAAGTTTTGACAAGGAAGTTTTTCACATACAACTTTTTTGCCAAAAAAGTATAATGCTTTGGTCGAACCGAACAAAATTTAAAATTGAAAATTCTGAGCATAAAAGTGACTTAGCTGGTTAATGTGCTCGGTGTCGATGCACGGTCCGAGCTTACGGCGGGACAAGGTCCCAGCCCCCCAGCCGGTCCCGAGGTAGCGGAGCAAAGAGCTCGACACTTTGAAGTGTCGACATAGCACGACCAATGCAGGCCGACAGTGTGACGCCAAAGTCCCCGGCGTGGGTTAATGAAGTGATGACGAAGCCCTCGGTCCAGCAAAGGAGATCTAATCACGTGGGTATGGGCACTCCCCTTGGCAACTGCCAAGCTTGGGGGAGGTGCCTCGGTATCGTATCACCATCACACTCCTATCTTTACTGTTTTTCTTAGTTCGATCCTTTTAAGTGATATCTTGATCTAGTAGAATAAAGTTTTTGGTATGATCTAGTTTTGAGTTTTGCTTTATGATCCTTTTATGTAATCGAGTCCGTGAGCTATATACAATAAAGATTAGTGTTGAGTCAAGGGCTTGATTATCTTGCTATGATCTTGAGTGAATAAAAGAAAAAGAAAGAATAAAAAGAAATAAAGAGATCATATTGATCTTATGGAGAGTAATGACTTCATATAGAAAGAGTATGATGATTAAAAGTTGTTGAGAGTTGACAAACATAGTTTTGGTCATCGTTGCAATTAATAGGAAGTAATAAAGAAAGAGAGGTTCTCACATATAAATATACTATCTTGGACATCTTTTATGATTGTGAGCAATCATTAAAATATGACATGCTAAAGAGTTGATGTTGGACAAGGAAGACAATGTAATGGGTTATGTTTTCTTATATCTGAAATAAAGTATATTGTCATGGATCATCCAACATGTTGAGCTTGCCTTTCTCCCTCATGCTAGCCAATTCTTTGCACCAAGTAGAGATACTACTTGTGCTTCCAAATACCCTTAAAACCAGTTTCGCCATGAGAGTCCACCATATCTACCTATGGATTGAGTAAGATCCTTCCAAGTAAGTTGTCATCGGTGCAAGCAATAAAAATTGCTCTCTAAATATGTATGACTTATTAGTGTGGGAGAAAATAAGATTTATACGATCTTGTGATGTGGAAGAAATAAAAGCGACGGACTGCATAATAAAGGTCCACATCACAAGTGGCAATATAAAGTGACGTTCTTTTGCATTAAGATTTCGTACATCCAACCATGAAAGCGCATGACAACCTCCGCTTCCCTCTGCGAAGGGCCTATCTTTTACTATTATCTTCTACTTTATGCAAGAGTCATGGTGATTTTCACCTTTCCTTTTTACATTTTATCCTTTGGCAAGCACAGTGTGTTGGAAAGATCCTGATATATATATCCAATTGGATATAAGTTAGCATGAACTATTATTGTTGACATTACCCTTGAGGTAAAAGGTTGGGAGGCGAAACTATAAGCCCCTATCTTTCTCTCTGTCCGATTAAAACTCCGTAACCACAGGTATTGCGTGAGTGTTAGCAATTGTGAAAGACTAAACGATAGTTGAGTATGTGGACTTGATGAAAAGCTCTTACATAGATTCTTTCTGATGTTATGATAAATTGCAATTGCCTCAATGACTGAGATTATAGTTTGTTAGTTCTCAATGAAGTTTCTGATTCATACTTGACATTGTCGATAGATTGTTACTTTAGCGTAAGAAATAATATGACAATATCCATATATGTTGATGTTATAAGAATGATCATGATGCCCTCATGTCCGTATTTTATTTTATCGACACCTCTATCTCTAAACATGTGGACATATTTATCGTTATCGGCTTTCGCTTGAGGACAAGCGAGGTCTAAGCTTGGGGGAGTTGATACGTCCATTTTGCATCATGCTTTTATATTGATATTTATTGCATTATGGCTATTACACATTATGTCAGAATACTTATGCCTATTCTCTCTTATTTTACAAGGTTTACATAAAGAGGGAGAATGCCGGCAGCTGGAATTCTAGGCTGGAAAAGGAGCAAATATTAGAGACCTATTCTGCACAACTCCAAAAGTCCCGAAACTCCACGGAAGTTATTTTTGGAAATAATAAAAAATACTGAGCGAAGAAAATACCAGAGGGGGCCCACACCCTGGCCACGAGGATGGGGGGCGTGCCCTACCCCCTGGGCACGCCTCCTGCCTCGTGGGCCCCCCCCGGTGGCCCTCCGGTGCCCATATTCTGCTATATGAAGTCTTTCGTCCGAGAAAAAATCATAAGCAAGCTTTCGGGACGAGACTCCGCCGCCACGAGGCAGAACCTTGGCGGAACCAATCTAGGGCTCCGGCGGAGCTGTTTTGCGGGGGAAACTTCCCTCCGGGAGGGGGAAATCATCGCCATCGTCATCACCAACGATCCTCTCATCGGGAGGGGGTCCATATTCATCAACATCTTCACCGACACCATCTCCTCACAAACCCTAGTTCATCTCTTGTATTCAATCTTTGTCCCAAAGCCTCAGATTGGTACCTGTGGGTTGCTAGTAGTCTCGATTACTCCTTGTAGTTGATGCTAGTTGGTTTATTTGGTGGAAGATCATATGTTCAGATCCATTATGCATATTAATACCCCTCTGATTATGAACATGAATATGCTTTGTGAGTAGTCACGTTTGTTCCTGAGGACATGGGAGAAGTCTTGCTATTAGTAGTCATGTGAATTTGGTATTCGTTCGATATTTTGATGAGATGTATGTTGTCTCTCCTCTAGTGGTGGTATGTGAACGTCGACTACATGACACTTCACCATTATTTGGGCCTAGAGAAAGGCATTGGGAAGTAATAAGTAAATGATGGGTTGCTAGAGTGACAAAAGCTTAAACCCTAGTTTATGCGTTGCTTCGTAAGGGGCTGATTTGGATCCACATGTTTCATGCTATGGTTAGGTTTACCTTAATACTTCTTTTGTAGTTGTGGATGCTTGCAATAGGGGTTAATCATAAGTGGGATGCTTGTCCAAGTAAGGACAACACCCAAGCACCGGTCCACTCACATATCAAATTATCAAAGTACCGAACGCGAATCATATGAACATGATGAAAACTAGCTTGACGATAATTCCCATGTGTCCTCGGGAGCGCTTTTCTCTATATAAGAGTTTGTACAGGCTTGTCCTTTGCTACAAAAAGGATTGGGCCATCTTGCTGCACTTTATTTGCACTTGTTACTTGTTACCCGTTACAAATTACCTTATCACAAAACTATCTGTTACCTATAATTTTAGTGCTTGCAGAGAATACCTTGCTGAAAACCGCTTGTCATTTCCTTCTGCTCCTCGTTGGGTTCGACACTCTTACTTATCGAAAGGACTACGATAGATCCCCTATACTTGTGGGTCATCAAGACTCTTTTCTGGCGCCGTTGCCGGGGAGTGAAGCACCTTTGGTAGGTGGAATTTGGTAAGGAAAAATTTATATAGTGTGCTGAAATTTACCGTCACTTGTTACTATGGAAAGTAATCCTTTGAGGGGCTTGTTCGGGGTATCTTCACCCCGACCAGTAGAGCAAATAGTTGCTCCTCAACCTAATGAACCTACTGAAAATGTTTACTTTGAAATTCCTTCGGGTATGACAGAGAAACTGCTAGCTAATCCTTTTGCAGGAGATGGAACATTGCATCCCGATTTACACTTAATCTATGTGGATGAAGTTTGTGGATTATTTAAGCTTGCAGGTATGCCCGATGATGTTATCAAGAAGAAGGTCTTCCCTTTATCTTTGAAGGGAGATGCATTGACATGGTATAGGCTATGTGATGATATGGGATCATGGGACTACAAGCGATTGAAATTGGAATTTCATCAGAAGTTTTATCCTATGCATCTTGTTCATCGTGATCATAATTATATATATAATTTTTGGCCTCGTGAAGGAGAAAGCATCGCTCAAGCTTGGGGGAGGCTTAAGTCAATGTTATATTCATGCCCCAATCATGACCTCTCAAGAGAAATGATTATTCAAAAATTTTATGCTTGGCTTCAACAATCGCTCCATGCTCGATACTTCTTGTACTGGTTCTTTTATGATGAAGACTATTGAATTCAAATGGGATTTACTGGAAAGAATTAAACGCAACTCTGAAGATTGGGATCTCGACGAAGGTAAGGAGTCAGGTATAAAACCTAAGTTTGATTGTGTTAAATCTTTTATGGGTACCGATGTTTTCCGTAAATTTAGCACTAAATATGGACTTGACTCCGAGATAGTAGCTTCTTTCTGTGAATCATTTGCTACTCATGTTGATCTCCCTAAGGAGAAGTTGTTTAAATATAATCCTCCTGTTGAAGTAAAAATAGTTGCACCTATTAAAGTTGAAGAAAAGACTATCACTTATAATGATCCTGTTGTTCCTACTGCTTATGTTGAGAAACCACCTTTCCCTGTTAGATTAAAGGATCATGCTAGAGCTTCAACTGTAGTCAACAAAGTAATATTAGGACACACAAACCTCCTGAGCAAGTTAAAGTTGAACCTAATATTGTTATGGTTAAAGATCTCTTGGCTGATAATATCGATGGGCATGTTATTTATTTTTGTGATGAGACTGCTAGAATTGCTAAACCTGGTGCTAAATATAAACATAGACCTGTGGTAGGCATGCATGTTATTTCTGTTAAAATAGGAGATCATTGTTATCATGGCTTGTGTGATATGGGTGCTAGTGCTAGTGCAATACCTATCTCTTTATATAAAGAAATTATGCATGATATTGCACCTGCTGAGATAGAAGATATAGATGTTACAATTAAGCTTGCCAATAGAGATACTATTTCACCAATTGGGATTGTTAGAGATGTTGAAGTCTTGTGTGGAAAAACTAAATATCCTGTTGATTTTCTTGTTCTTGGTTCCCCACAAGATAGTTTTTGTCCCATTATATTTGGTAGACCCTTCTTGAACACTGTTAATGCTAAGATAGACTACGAAAAGGATGTTGTTACTATCGGTTTGGATGATATGTCTCATGAGTTTAATTTCTCTAAATTTCGTAGACAACCTCGTGATGAGGAATTTCCTAGTAAGGACGAAATTATTGGTCTTGCTTCTATTGCCGTACCCCCTAATGATCCTTTAGAACAATATTTGCTAGACCATGAAAATGATATGTTTATGAATGAAAGAAGGGAAATAGATGAAGTATTCTTTAAACAAGGACCTATTCTGAAACACAACTTGCCTGTTAAAATCCTAGGGGATCCTCCTCCACCCAAGGGTGATCCCGTGTTTGAGCTTAAACCGTTACCTGATACTCTTAAATATGCTTATCTTGATGAAAAGAAGATATATCCTGTTATTATTAGTGCTAACCTTTCAGAGCATGAAGAAGATAAATTATTGAAAACTCTGAAGAAGCACCGTGCTGCTATTGGATATACTCTTGATGATCTTAAGGGCATTAGTCCCACTCTATGTCAACACAAAATAAATTTGGAGAAAGACACCAAACCAGTTATTGATCACCAACGAAGGTTGAATCCTAAGATGAAAGAAGTGGTAAGAAAGGAGATATTAAAGCTCCTTGAGGCAGGTATAATTTATCCCGTTGCTGATAGTCAGTGGGTAAGTCCTGTCCATTGTGTCCCTAAGAAGGGAGGTATTACTGTCGTTCTTAATGATAAAGATGAATTGATTCCGCAAAGAATTATTACAAGTTATAGGATGGTAACTGATTTTCGCAAACTAAATAAAGCTACTAAAAAAGATCATTACCCTTTGCCTTTCATTGATCAAATGCTAGAAAGATTATCCAAACATACACATTTTTGCTTTCTAGATGGTTACTCTGGCTTCTCTCAAATACCTGTGTCAGCTGATGATCAAGCAAAGACCACTTTTACTTGCCCTTTCGGTACTTTTGCTTATAGACGTATGCCTTTTGGCTGATGTAATGCACCTGCTACCTTTCAAAGATGCATGATGGCTATATTCTCTGATTTTTGTGAAAAGATTTGTGAGGTTTTCATGGATGACTTCTCCGTTTATGGATCCTCTTTTGATGATTGTTTGAGCAACCTTGATCGAGTTTTGCAGAGATGTGAAGAAACTAATCTTGTCTTGAATAGGGAGAAGTGCCACTTTATGATTAATGAAGGCATTGTCTTGGGGCATAAAATTTCTGAAAGAGGTATTGAAGTTGGTAGAGCTAAAGTGGATGCTATTGAAAATATGCCATGTCCCAAGGACATCAAAGGTATAAGAAGTTTCCTCGGTCATGCCGGTTTTTATAGGAGGTTCATTAAGGACTTCTCAAAAATTTCTCGGCCTCTGACTAATCTATTACAAAAAGATATACCATTTGTCTTTGATGATGATTGTGTAGAAGCATTTGAAATACTTAAAAAAGCATTAATTTCCGCACCTATCGTTCAGCCACCTGATTGGAATTTACCCATTGAAATCATGTGTGATGCTAGTGATTATGCTGTAGGTGCTGTTCTAGGGCAAAGAGTTGATAAGAAATTAAATGTTAGTCAATATGCTAGTAAAACTCTAGACAGTGTCCAGAGAAATTATGCTACTACTGAAAAAGAATTCTTAGCAGTTGTGTTTGCTTGTGATAAGTTCAGACCTTATATTGTTGATTCTAAAGTATCTATTCACACTGATCATGCTGCTATTAAATACCTTATGGAAAAGAAAGATGCTAAACCTAGACTTATTAGATGGGTTCTCTTCCTACAAGAATTTGATTTGCATATTATTGATAGAAAGGGAGCTGAGAACCCCGTTGCAGACAACTTGTCTAGGTTAGAAAATGTTCTTGATGACCCACTACCCATTGATGATAGCTTTCCTAATGAACAACTGAATGTCGCAAATGCTTCTCGTACTGCTCCATGGTATGCTGATTATGCTAATTACATTGTTGCTAAATTTATACCACCTAGCTTCACATACCAGCAAAAGAAAAAGTTTTTCTATGATTTAAGACATTACTTCTGGGATGACCCACATCTTTATAAAGAAGGAGTAGATGGTGTTATTAGGCATTGTGTACCTGAGCATGAACAGGAACAGATCCTACGCAAGTGTCACCCCGAGGCTTACGGAGGGCACCACGCTGGTGATAGAACTGCACATAAGGTATTGCAATCCGGTTTTTATTGGCCTACTCTCTTCAAAGATGCCCGTAAGTTTGTCTTATCATGTGATGAATGTCAAAGAATTGGTAATATTAGTAGACGTCAAGAAATGCCTATGAATTATTCACTTGTTATTGAACCATTTGATGTTTGGGGCTTTGATTATATGGGACCGTTTCCTGCCTCTAATGGATATACACATATTTTAGTTGCTGTTGATTACGTTACTAAGTGGGTAAAAGTTATTCCAACTAGTAGTGCTGATCATAACACCTCTATTAAGATGCTTAAAGAAGTTATTTTTCCGAGGTTTGGAGTCCCTAGATATTTAATGACGGATGGTGGTTCACATTTCATTCATGGTGCTTTTCGTAAGATGCTTGCTAAGTATGATGTTAATCATAGAATTGCATCCCCTTATCACCCACAGTCTAGTGGTCAAGTAGAATTGAGTAATAGAGAGCTCAAATTAATTTTGCAAAAGACTGTTAATAGATCTAGAAAGAATTGGTCCAAGAAACTTGATGATGCATTATGGGCCTATAGAACTGCATATAAAAATCCTATGGGTATGTCTCCGTATAAAATGGTTTATGGAAAAGCATGTCAGTTACCTCTCGAACTAGAGCATAAGGCATATTGGGCTATTAAAGAGCTCAACTATGATTTCAAACTTGCCGGTGAGAAGAGGTTATTTGACATTAGCTCACTTGATGAATGGAGAACCCAAGCCCATGAGAATGCCAAGTTGTTTAAAGAAAAAGTTAAAAGATGGCATGACAAAAGGATACAAAAACGTGAGTTTAATGTAGGTGATTACGTGTTGCTATTCAACTCTCGTTTAAGATTTTTTGCAGGAAAACTTCTCTCTAAATGGGAAGGTCCTTACGTTATCGCGGAGGTCTATCGTTCTGGTGCCATAAAAATCAACAATTTCGAAGGCACAAATCCGAAGGTGGTGAACGGTCAAAGAATCAAACATTATATCTCAGGTAACCCCATAAATGTTGAAACCAATATTATTGAGACCGTAACCCCGGAGGAATATATAAGAGACACTTTCCAGAACGCTTCAGACTCCGAAAAGGAATAGGTATGTGGTACGGTAAGTGAACCGACTCCAAAACAGTTCTAATGGCAATTTTTCTCCATTTTGGAATATTTAGAAAAATAGGAAAATAAGAAGCAGTCCGGGAAGGACACGAGGCTTCCACGAGGATGGGAGGCGCGCCCTACCCCCCTGGGCGTGCCCCCTGCCTCGTGGGCACCTCGTGTGCTCTCCGGACTCCGTTTTCTTGCACGTTACGTATTTTGGTCGGTAAAAATTCATTATATAATCTCCCGAAGGTTTTGACTCCTGTATCACGCAAATATCCTCTGTTTTTGTTTCGAGCTGTTTTTCCGACAGATCTAGATCACCATGACGTCTCCAAGCGCCCCCAAGGACAAGTTCTTCGAGAAGGTCATCAACCCCTACCTCGCGGAAGTGCTACAACACCCTCAAACCATGGAGATGCGTGATGGGTTGTTGCACATCCGCAACGTTGAGGGACCAAGGAGGACAGGAAGCATGGAGACGAGGCTCGAAGCAGTGGAGCAACAAGTTTTCAAGTGCCAGGGGATGGTGGAACGCGGACTCAACGCCAACCACATGATGATCGCAGAGTTCACCAACAACCACAAGCTGGATGCCAAGAACATTGGGGAGACCATGTTCAAGCTTCACGAGAAGATCGAGCACCTCCAAGCCCAAATCTATGATCTGCAAAAACCAAACTGTGAGTATGAATATAGATTCAAGAGGATGAGTTTGGCTGCAGATTTGAGGATCCCGGAGACTCGATCATCCTTCTATGATGGTGAGCCTATGCCTTGGAAGATGGACGATAAGCCCACATCATCAACAACTTCACCACCCTCTTCACCGGCAAAGGAGATCTAATCACATGGGTATGGGCACTCCCCTTGGCAACTGCCAAGCTTGGGGGACGTGCCCCGGTATCGTATCACCATCACACTCCTATCTTTACCGTTTTTCTTAGTTCGATCCTTTTAAGTGATATCTTGATCTAGTAGAATAAAGTTTTTGGTATGATCTAGTTTTGAGTTTTGCTTTATGATCCTTTTATGTAATCGAGTCCGTGAGCTATATATAATAAAGATTAGTGTTGAGTCAAGGGCTTGATTATCTTGCTGTGATCTTGAGTGCATAAAAGAAAAAGAAAGAATAAAAAGAAATAAAGAGATCATATTGATCTTATGGAGAGTAATGACTTCACATAGAAAGAGTATGGTGATTAAAAGTTGTTGAGAGTTGACAAACATAGTTTTGGTCATCGTTGCAATTAATAGGAAGTAATAAAGAAAGAGAGGTTCTCACATATAAATATACTATCTTGGACATCTTTTATGATTGTGAGCAATCATTAAAATATGACATGCTAAAGAGTTGATGTTGGACAAGGAAGACAACGTAATGGGTTATGTTTTCTTATATCTGAAATAAAGTATATTGTCATGGATCATCCAACATGTTGAGCTTGCCTTTCTCCCTCATGCTAGCCAATTCTTTGCACCAAGTAGAGATACTACTTGTGCTTCCAAATACCCTTAAAACCAGTTTCGCCATGAGAGTCCACCATATCTACCTATGGATTGAGTAAGATCCTTCCAAGTAAGTTGTCATCGGTGCAAGCAATAAAAATTGCTCTCTAAATATGTATGACTTATTAGTGTGGGAGAAAATAAGATTTATACGATCTTGTGATGTGGAAGAAATAAAAGCGACGGACTGCATAATAAAGGTCCACATCACAAGTGGCAATATAAAGTGATGTTCTTTTGCATTAAGATTTCGTACATCCAACCATGAAAGCGCATGACAACCTCTGCTTCCCTCTGCGAAGGGCCTATCTTTTACTATTATCTTCTACTTTATGCAAGAGTCATGGTGATTTTCACCTTTCCTTTTTACATTTTATCCGTTGGCAAGCACTGTGTGTTGGAAAGATCCTGATATATATATCCAATTGGATATAAGTTAGCATGAACTATTATTGTTGACATTACCCTTGAGGTAAAAGGTTGGGAGGCGAAACTATAAGCCCCTATCTTTCTCTGTGTCCGATTAAAACTCCGTAACCATAGGTATTGCGTGAGTGTTAGCAATTGTGAAAGACTAAATGATAGTTGAGTATGTGGACTTGCTGAAAAGCTCGTACATAGATTCTTTCTGATGTTATGATAAATTGCAATTGCCTCAGTGACTGAGATTATAGTTTGTTAGTTCTCAATGAAGTTTCTGATTCATACTTGACATTGTCGATAGATTGTTACTTTAGCATAAGAAATAATATGACAATATCCATATATGTTGCTGTTATAAGAATGATCATGATGCCCTCATGTCCGTATTTTATTTTATCAACACCTCTATCTCTAAACATGTGGACATATTTATCGTTATCGGCTTCCGCTTGAGGACAAGCGAGGTCTGAGCTTGGGGGAGTTGATACGTCCATTTTGCATCATGCTTTTATATTGATATTTATTTCATTATGGGCTGTTATTACACATTATGTCACAATACTTATGCCTATTCTCTCTTATTTTACAAGGTTTACATAAAGAGGGAGAATGTCGGCAGCTGGAATTCTGGACTGGAAAAGGAGCAAATATTAGAGACCTATTCTGCACAACTCCAAAAGTCCTGAAACTCCATGGAAGTTATTTTTGGAAATAATAAAAAAATACCGAGCGAAGAAAATACCAGAGGGGGCCCACACCCTGATCACGAGGGTGGGGGGTGCGCCCTACCCTGTAGCGACCAGACCTCAAACAGTCTGATCTATGTGCATCAGTGTCATCCCTGGAACGGTAATGCTGACACGCACAGTACTTGAAGGATTTATAACAGAGTAGCAATCACACACTTATTACATCGAATGTCTCAAAAGAGAACTTATTACAATAAATATGGCTTAAGGCCATCTAATACGATAACAACGGAAGGCTTGGAAGATAAAGTGAGTCCATGAACTCCAACGACATCACTGAGTGAAAGACCATGACCTAAGGCTCCTTACTAGTCGTCTGAAAAGTCTGCAACATGATACGTTGCAGCCCGAATACAGGTCAGCACATGGAATATGCTGGCAAAGTAACACAAGAGAGTAATGCACAGAATAAAGCTATCACTACATGCATATATGGCTGGTGGAGGCTGTATGGTTAATATGTTTTGCGGAGAGCCAATTTTTCCCTACTGCAAAGGAATATATTTTATTTAACTACAAAGTTTGTTGAAAAACATTGAGAATGGTAAACCCCATCTCAGTCCCAATTAAAAGTAATTAATAACCCAACCAACATTATATTAAGAGTGATGAGATCCACATGATAATCCAAGAACTAGATACTCAAGATGTCCATAACCGGGGACACGGCTAACCATGATTAGTTTGTACACTCTACAGAGGTTTGTGCACTTTTCCCCACAAGACTCGATCTCCTCCGTTGGATTTCTCGCACTACATAATGTTTGAGAAACGGATGACCGAGACACAGTCTTTCTGAAGAGGTCCCCTTAACCGATAGATAGGCCTGTACACCTACAATCCCCTACATCTGCTAGCCCATCATGGAAAGGTTTCCCATAACTTACTCAACTATGCCAGAGCCCATAATGGCATGTGGCTGCACACGGAAGTTTCTAGCATGAATAATCTTATGATCCCTTTGAGCCTGGGTGGCAGTCCATAGGAGAATCACACGGTACCCCGGGATTTCCAAAAATACAGGCAACACTGGGTTCCCCAGGTGCCTCAATCCACCCAGATGTGTATTAAAGTTGCCACCTTAAGTTAACCATTAAATATCAATTCTCACATATGTCATGGACACACTCGCCCAATCCACGTCTACAAGCATAGCATAACAATATAAGCAACGTAGAAGTAACTCCCAAAGGTTTGATAATAAACAGGTGAATAGGTCCTACCTCATCTACTTCCCAAACCCACAATTTAATCAGATCCTAACCATGCAATTGTTTGAGGATTGATCTAATGCAATAAAACTGGGTAGTAAATAGGTATGATCAAAGTGTTACTTGCCTTGCTGATGATCCGCGAAACCTAGAGACTCGTAGTAGCACGCTTCGCACTCTGGGTCAAAAAGAATCAAATCAAACGAAGCAACGAAACTCAAACTGCGAAAGAAACAAGCTTCATTTACTAATCTGGACTAAAGTCAAATTTTACAGTAGCAAAAACTTATTTAAGTTGATTAAACAGAAAGAGGGCTTCGAGACGAAACTCTAGGCGCTTGAATCGCCTGATTCCGATAAACGAGCGAAAAGTTAAACTAAAACGAAAATCGGATCAGAAATCGCGATCGAAAATAATCGCGAAAAATCCGAGGAAAAGAAAAACTGACGAACAGACTAACGAACGAACGTTCGCTATTTGTTGTTAACGGGCGAAAACCGTTTGTCAAAACGAACGTACAGACGAACATCCTCTATATAACTAAACCAGAAAAATAAATAAAACCGATCTAATAAAAAAAGGCATCTAGGTCTTTTCCGAAAAACCGAACCGGTCAAAGAAAACCGGCGGCGGCGGCGGCGAACTCCAGCGGGGTGGCGCGGGCGTGGCAGCGGGGGCGGCTAGGGTTTGGGTGGCGGGGCGCGGGCTGGTGGGCTGCGGGGCTGGGGCCTCGGCGGCTTATAAAGCCCCCCCCTGGGCGGAGTCCCGCGCGGGTACGGCCCAAAGTCGGTTTCTTTTTTTTTTCTTTTTTTTTAAAAAAATATTCTAGCGTGCATAAAAAGAAATAAAAGAAATACTAAACGGACTCCAGAAATCCCGAAATAAATTTTCCCCGTCCTCTAAAAATATGCCGGACAAGGTGAACATTTATTTGGGCCTCTAATGCAATTTTGAAAAACGCATATTTTTCCTAATTCAAATAAAATAGCGATAAAAATCCGAAAAACTCTTATTTGATTTTAACATTAAATCTCCAATATTTCTTTATTTTGAGGAAGTCATTTTATCCTCTCTCTTTTATTTTTATAAAAGAAATATTCGAAGAGAAAATAATTAAAATCAAACGATCCTCTTTTCAAAATTCGAGAAAAACTCAAATATGAAAATAACGAAATTCCCAACTCTCTCCGTGGGTCCTTGAGTTGCGTAGAATCTCTAGGATCAAACCCAAATGCAATAAAATATGATATGCAATGATGATCTAATGTATAACATTCCAAATTGAAAATTTGGGATGTTACATACCCCCCTGGGCGCGCCCCCTGCCTCGTGGGCCCCCTGGTGGCCCTCCGGTGCCCATCTTCTGCTATATGAAGTCTTTCGTCTGAAAAAAAATCATAAGCAAGCTTTCGGGATGAGACTCCGCCGCCACGAGGCGGAACCAATCTAGGGCTCCGGCGGAGCTGTTCTGCCGGGGAAACTTCCCTCCGGGAGGGGGAAATCATCGCCATCGTCATCACCAATGATCCTCTCATCGGGAGGGGGTCCATCTTCATCAACATCTTCACTAGCACCATCTCCTCTCAAACCCTAGTTCATCTCTTGTATTCAATCTTTGTCCCAAAGCCTCAGATTGGTACCTGTGGGTTGCTAGTAGTGTTGATTACTCCTTGTAGTTGATGCTAGTTGGTTTATTTGGTGGAAGATCATATGTTCAGATCCATTATCCATATTAATACCCCTCTGATTATGAACATGAATATGCTTTTTGAGTAGTTACATTTGTTCCTGAGGACATGGGAGAAGTCTTGCTATTAGTAGTCATGTGAATTTGGTATTCGTTCGATATTTTGATGAGATGTATGTTGTCTCTCCTCTAGTGGTGGTATGTGAACATCGACTACATGACACTTCACCATTATTTGGGCCTAGAGAAAGGCATTGGGAAGTAATAAGTAGATGATGGGTTGCTAGAGTGACAGAAGCTTAAACCCTAGTTTATGCGTTGCTTCGTAAGGGGCTGATTTGGATCCACATGTTTCATGCTATGGTTAGGTTTACCTTAATACTTCTTTTGTAGTTGCGGATGCTTGCAATAGGGGTTAATCATAAGTGGGATGCTTGTCCAAGTAAGGACAGCACCCAAGCACCGGTCCACCCACATATCAAATTATCAAAGTACCGAACGCGAATCATATGAACGTGATGAAAACTAGCTTGACGATAATTCCCATGTGTCCTCGGGAGTGCTTTTCTCTACATAAGAGTTTGTTCAGGCTTGTCCTTTGCTACAAAAAGGATTGGGCCATCTTGCTGCACTTTATTTACACTTGTTACTTGTTACCCGTTACAAATTACCTTATCACAAAACTATCTGTTACCTATAATTTCAGTGCTTGCAGAGAATACCTTGCTGAAAACCGCTTGTCATTTCCTTCTGCTCCTCGTCGGGTTCGACACTCTTACTTATCGAAAGGACTACGATAGACCCCCTATACTTGTGGGTCATCATACGCCGAGGTGACAGCGCTGCCCGACCCGGATCCTTTACACTCGATGAGGTGAGCTCTCTCAGCGATGCCGAAGTCCCCGAGGCAACCGAACATGTCGGTATGGCGATTCGACCAACAAGGTGATCACGCGAGCCGATTTATGCCGACTGGGACAATGACGTCGGCTTGCCGAAGTGACCGTGTGACGCAATCGAAGTCGAACACCTACACACATAAAATAGTGCGGTCCAAAAAGGATAATTGCTTTTTGCAAAAATAATTTATTTAAAGAGAAGTGGCCTGGCGCCGAAGTCAATGTCGATGCAGGGCGTCGGCGTGACGCGGTGAAGGCGTGGCAAAGCTTGAATTCACAGGCCGGTCCGAGTTCCGGATGCGGCATTCGCCGAACTGTATACGGAAACTGACCGAACCACCACGCGACCGTCGTTAATACGGCCACCATTTGATAGACCTGTGTACAAATGATGAAACAAACCAGAGTAATAATTCGTTGGAAAAAATAAACCCAAGCAAGAAAAAATACTCGGATTAATAGCACCTGGTTTATCTGTAGTAGCAATCTGAAGAAAGGTTACTCCCAAATTGGGACCCGATCCGCACACCCATTGCCTGATGGGCGATAAAGCGACGACATGGCGATGCTGGCAAAGGTGGGCTCGCCGAGGCAAAGCCCCCGGTCCAGCTAACGTGATGAAGCTAGTCGACTGGTGACGCCGAAGTCACCGGAGTATGTTGATGAAGAAATAGCAAAGTCCCCGGTCCAACTGAGGTGTCGAAGCGGGTCGGTAAGGAGACGTTGCAGCTGCCATGTCAGCCGGGGTGTTGAAGCAGTTCGGCGTGATGGACATCGGCTTGAAGAAGCAACAGTGTGGCCATGCCGACGCTGGCCATAACTTGTGACGCGGTCAATGCCAGATTGATGAAGTGACCGAGCGGCGATGCCGGCGCGCCTGACCCATGCAATCCATGGGGCGATGGTGTTGGTGATGATTCAAAGTGCGTTATATCGACTAGAGCGGGGGTGAATAGGCAATTTTTATAAATTCTTCACTAAGGAATTTGCTAGTGAGGAAATTCCTTAGCGAAGAACTACTTGCAGCGGAATAAGTACTCAAAAGTATGTATAGCAGAACACAAGCACAGTCATCATGATGAAATGAAGACAAGCACAGAGTACAGAAAGCGTAAACACAGGATAACACAGGATGAAGACAAACAGACTGAAGAAATTGAACTGAGGAAATTGAGAAAGTCTTCAGTCAAAGTCTTCAAACACAGATATGAACAAGTGCACAACACAGTAATGAGGAAATGAAAGAGTTGAGGAATTAGAACCAGTTGGCTTGGTGAAGACAATGATTTGGTAGACCAGTTCCAACTGCTGTCTCAGTTGTACGTCTGGTTGGAGTGGCTAGGTATTTAAACCTGAGGACACCCAGTCCCGGACACACAGTCCTCACCATATTCTCCTTGAACTAAGGTCACACAGACCTCGTCCAATCACTCGTGGTAAGTCTTCAGGTGACTTCCAAACCTTCACAAACTCGGCCACTCGGCGATCCACAATTTCCTATTGGATGCTCTAGACCATGACGCCTAACCGTCTGGAAGAAGCACTGTCTTCAAAGGTAACAAGCGTCGGATCCACGCAGGATCAATCTCTTCAGTGATGCTCAATCACTTTGGGTTTGTAGGTGTTTGGGTTTGGGGTATTTCCTCACTTGATGATTTTCGCTCAAAGTCCTCGGAGGATGGGATGCTCTAAATGACAAGTGTTAGTTTCTCTGGGAGCAGCCAACCAGCTAGTGGTTGTAGGGGGCGACTATTTATAGCCTAGGGAGCAGCCCGGCATGATAAGACATAAATGCCCTCCAATGATATGACCGTTAGGTGGGTAGATATTTTGGGACAGCTGGTGCGCAGCACATCAATGGTCGGAAATTTTAGTATCAAATTCCTCAGGGCTATCATGTTCCTCACTGTGTAGGCAATCCGCACTGGCGAATTTCTAACTCCTCAGTCAGAACAAATTCCTCAGAGACCAGAAGAACTTCGTCTCTGTCACTGAAGAATATGACTGGACTGTATGAGATTTCCAATGGCTTCACTCGAAGGGATTGGTAGGTGTAGGATTTTGAGTTGAGCATCACATGGAAATTTTTCCTTAGTATTTCCTCGACCCCCTTTAATAGTACGGTGTTTCCTATGACTCAAGAAAGAGAAAATGAAACTACAAAAACAAAAGTCTTCACGCTTCATGTTCCTCAAATGAATACCAAGTCTTCAAGGTCACACCAATTTCTTCACTTTCAAAGTCTTCAGAAAGTCTTCAGAAATCCAAAGTCTTCAGTCGAAGAACTTCATTTTTAGGGGTCGACTTTCTCTGTAAATATCAAACTCCTCATAGACTTATAGACCTGTGTACACTCATAAACGCATCAGTCCCTTAACCTATAAGTCTTCAATACACCAAAATCACCAAGGGGCACTAGATGCACTTACAATCTCCCCCTTTTTGGTGATTGATGACAATATAGGTTAAGTTTTCAACGGGGATAAACATATGAAGTGTAAATACTGATATTGAGGAATTTGATTGCAAGATATAGAAGAACTCCCCCTGAAGATGTGCATAGTGAGGAATTTGCTTTTGAAGCAATGCACACTTGAAGAATTAAATCATGGAGATCTCCCCCTATATCTTGTAATTCATACACGCATTTGACATAATATGAAGAATTTGAAATGCATGATGAAATATGGTGACTGATGTAATTCTGCATGCGTGTAATAAGCATGCAGAAGAAACAACAAAAGTATCAGGCCACCATAGAGTTTAAGTTTACAACTCAATCCAACAAAGTCATCAAAAGAATGAGAGTTGTAACTTTAGAAAAAAACGCCCATAAGATAGACCCGCTTGAAGACTAACTCAAATTTCTCCCCCTTTGTCATCATATGACCAAAAGGGTCGAAAATGAGGACTAACGCCCCTGAAGAATATCAAGGTGATGAAGGAGCGTCAGCGTTGTTGGGGTCGTTTGTTGTAGTAGGGCCTGCCGCAGTGTCGTCCAAGTCTTCATGTTCATCACTGTCACGTGATGAAGAATAGGAGCTGGCCACCAAGGAAGGAACCTTGACCTTCTTGTACTTCTTCGGAGGAGGTGCAGCCCAGTCAGGATCTTTCTTGAGACCCATTTTCTTCAGATCGTCTTCACTATAGACTTGAGACAGAACAACCCAGGTGCGGTTGAGGGTTTCATGAAGGTAGTAGTGGTTTTTCTTCACTGCATTGTGGGTAGCAGTCATGTTGTGAAGAATTGAACCAAACTGACGCTTGACCCATTTATGATTGCGATCAACCTTCTGATGAAGACTGAGGAGAACCTCACGGTCAGTCATCACCCTGGGTGCTGTGCCTTGAGGATTTTGCTTGGGTGCATTGGTGGTAGAGTCATGGGTGGCAGAGTCATCATTGGTGGAGTAGGATGCAGCCTTGCGAAATTGTCCATCCAATGGACGAATGCCTTCATCAATTACAACAGTAGCCTTGCCCTTTTCATCAGCTGAGGAAAATGTCCGTTTGAGGACTTCGATCGGGGGCAAGTAGCTGCAATGGTTTAGTGTATCAGCCTTGTAGTTGAGTGAAGACCTTGTTCTGATGAATCTCATAATCCATGGTGCATAAGGCTTCAACTCAAATGGTGATATGGCGACATTTGCCAGAGTCCTCGTGAAGAAATCATGGAAGTTTATGGGAATGCCATGAATGATATTGAAAAGCAGATTCTTCATGATGCCAACGACTTCTTCTTCATTTGAGTCGTGGCCTTTGATTGGACTCAATGTCTTCGTCAGAATGCAATAGACAGTCCGAGGCACATACAACAATTCCTTCACAAGGAATTTTGTTCTTGGGGCCTAACTTGGCTTCAAAGGCTTCATCAGCACTTGCATGTAGTGATCGGTTAGCTCAGGTTCATTGTAGACGCAACAAGCACCTTCAAGGGGCGGACTGAGAGGTAAGGCACGAAGCAATTCAGTAGCTGGTGCCTTGTAGTGAGTGTTTTCAGACATCCAGTCCAGCACCCATGAATTCACATCTTCAGAATTTCTGGTGATGTGTAGTGTTGCATAAAATTGAAGAATTAGTTCTTCGTTCCAATCACATATGTCAGTGCAGAAGTTTAACAGTCCAGCGTCGTGAAGAACACTGAGAACTGGCTCGAAACACGGCAGAGATTCCATATCCACGTGAGGAATGTGCTCATGATCGAAGACTTTGTCTTTGTTGAACAACACTAAGGAATAGAAATTTGCCTGGCTGGCAGTCCAGAAATGCCTCTTCCTTATGTGAGCAGAGTCATAAGGGTTGTAATCAGTGAAGAATACATGCTCGCCAAAGAAGGCATCAGTCTTGAATTTTTGCTTCCTGGAGAATGGATCCTTTGGCTTGGGCAGAGGAGTGTCAGTGAGTTGCATCACAACCTCAGGAATCACAATCTCAGGTTCTTCAGGCTGAGGAATTTCTGGTTCTTCTTTAGTGGCAGCCTGGTTCTTGAATTCTTCATTTTCATTTTCTTCAGCACTAGTGGCTGGAATGTCTTCATGAGCTTCATCAGATCCCATTTGAATTGTAGTGACTGGGGACTGAGGAATTTGCTGCAGTGGAGTGAAGAGTGGAGAATTGGGGTGCTGACTTTCCCAAAAGTCATCATTCATCACAGGTGTGGTACAACCAATGTCCACATCTTCTTCTTCAATTTCTTCAACGCCGGCCTCTTCAGCAGTAAACTGAGGCATAGGCGAGGAAACAACTGGAGTTGAAGGGATTTCATCCACTTCAATTTCTTCATCCATCTGCTCTGATGTAGCAGCAGAAGGATTTTCTTCATCAGATCCGCTAGGGATCACATATTCTTCATCAAAAGGAATGATTTCCTTTGATTGCATGGAGGAAACTGGAACAACATCAATTGGATTTGCAAACGAGCTGGTCAATTTCTTCATGTTCTTCGGTGCTGAAGAATCTGAAGGAGTTGATGCTTTCCTTTTCTTCACAGCTGCACGCTCTGCAGCCTTGGTCTTCTTCACATCTGATGCAGATGGAAGGATTGGTGTTGGAATAGGTGCAGAAGGAGCAGAGGAATTTGGTTTAGTTTCTTCAGGCACAACTGATGCAGTTGCCCTGACCTCTTCATTTTCTTCAGGCGCACCACTAGTGGGTGCCCTGGCAATTTCTTCAGTGGCTGGAATGCAGTCATCAGCCTTGGAACTCACATTGTCTTCAGCAGCCTGATTGTCATCAGCGGTGCTGGCATGTTCTTCAGTTGGCTGAGCAGATGCTTCAGCCGGAGTGACTTCAATATGCATAGGGGCAGCGGCACTTGAAGTGAGTGTCTTCGTCAGATTGACGAACCTGACCTTGGCTCCTTTCCAATCAACATAGTAAGCGTTGAAATCATCGCTGAGGACTTTGATTTCAGACTGGAGCTTTACAAGTTCATCAGTTGTCATAGAGACAACGTTGTTCTTCAGGAACTTCTCCTTCCTGTACTGTGCTTTCTTGAGCTGCCTGGCCTTCTCATATTTCCATTTTTCTTCACTGATGAAATGGGTCAGCATGTGACTTTGGCCAGGTGTCAACTTGAAATCAGGCATAGGAGTGTTTGAGTCCTTGTGCCAGAGATCAATATAGTCGAGGATCAACTTTGGATCCAAAAGCAGTGGCACTTCTGTGCCCTTGGCTCTAGCGGCTCTGACTTGCCTGTCTCTGATGATTTCAGCAAGTTCTTCATCATCAGCTTCGTCTTCTTCAGACGGCACTTGGAAGGCAACCTGCTTCTTCTGAGGACTTGGGCGAGAGCCTCGTCCAGCAGTGGTCTTAGTCTTCAGCAGAGAGGGTCCTGTTGAAGAATTTGGTGCAGCTGAGGAACTAGCTGAAGCTCCTGAGGCAATAGAGATGCCTGTAGTCCTTTGGCAGATGGCAAGATGCACAGGTGCTGAGGATTTTGTCGGAGCAGCTGAGGACTTTGGAGGAGCAGGAGCGGCTTGAGGAATTGGCCGTGAGGGCTTAGCTGAGGAAATTGGCCGTGAGGGCCTTGAAGAAGAGGCACTTGGCTTGTGCGCAGGCTTCTTTGCCATGGATTTCTTCGGCTTTACAGAGGCCTCAGCAGCAGCAGCAGTGGAATCTGCGTTGAATTTCTTCACTGCATCTTTAGCCTGTTTGGCCAACTTGGCCTGGCGCTTGGCCCATTCTTCAGGAAATTCCTCACCGCGCTTGATGCTAGTGGGATCTGCCTCTTGGCCAGGTGCCAATGGAGGTCTTGAGCATGGAGGAGTAACAACGAATTTCTTCATGTATTTTGGAGTCACATACCTGTACTCCTTCCACTCTTTTGCCCATCTCCTTTCTATCCTCTGAATGCGCACCTTGCGCTAATTTTTATCTTCCTCAGGGGGTGTGCAGTACCCAGCATAGATGTCCTCAGGTATTTCAAAGGCAGTATTGACCTCAGGCCTCTTTCCTCCTTTCTGTGGCTTCTTTCCATCAGCCATTTTCTTCAGTTGAGGAATTTGAACAATTGAACTCTCTGAAGAAGTATGCAACTTTTCTTCGAGGAACGCTGCAAATGAGTTAAGTTGATGAGAACCTAGTGATTCAGCAGCGGACATGAGTACCTGTGAACAGAGTATAGTTGCGGGGAATTTGGAGAGGTCATATGCGTTCTCAAAAAGTTTTTCAAAAAGAACAAGTTTGAGGAATTTGACCAGATGAGTCTTGAAGAATTTCACTAAGCGTTCTTTGTCTTAGGTTCCAGAGTTGTATAGATCGAAGATCCACACAATTGAGGAATCTTGAAGAAAAATGATGCTTAGAGAAACGAATCAAGAACAGATGACAAGTGAGGTGTTCAGTGTGTGAAAAATTTGAGGAATAAACACCTTTGAAGATTTTGTAGAAGTCATTTGAATCAAAGAGGGCGGTAAAAGTAACTTTGATTTACCCTGAACGAAGAACACGACGAACTGGGATGTGGAGAAGTGAAGCTCGTCTGTGCAGATCTTCCACGCCCTAACTTGGCGGAGGAAGACGGCTACGGCGGCGGCGGAGTGAAGATTTCCGCGGCCGGCGTGAGTACGGCGGCGACGAGGTCGAGGCAGTGAAGCTCTTCCTCACCGGCGACGATGATGTAGCGGCGGTGCTAGGGTTTGAGAAGCTCGAGCGGGAGAGAGGTCGAGCGGAGTAAAAGAAGTGAGGAAGGGGAGAGGGGGTATTTATAGCCACGGTGAAAAATGGTTCGCCCAAAGAAATTGGATGAATGTGCCCCTGATCCCTGATACCAATTGTATTAGATCATGGGTGAATAGATAAGTATATCATGGGAAGCGGAACGGTTTGAGCGGCAAAGCCAAAAATTTGGATAAGATAAGTTAAAAGTTCCGTTCGCAAATTCTTCAGCTGACAAGGACACAGTGAAGATTTTGAACGAGTTTCAAATAGAACGCACATGAAGAATTTGTGAATAGATTGGGTTGAGTATAGCATAGAGGGGGAAGGGTCCGATCACATTCACTTAGTAGAAAAACCAACTTGAAGAAATAGCCATAAGTGAATGCTGTAGAGGACATAAACTCACACACACACACACACACACACACACACACACACACACACACACACACATATATATATATATATATATATATATATATATATATATATATATATATATATATATATATATATATATAGCCAATGAAGAAAAACGACGGAAACAGTGAAGATTTTGCAAAGTTGAAGAATATGAACAACTGAGGAATTTCAAAAACTGAAAAAGAGAAAAAACTCAAATTGAAGATTTTCAACTTTTGTGGTGGCGTGACCCACCGTATAAGAATGATGATTTCAGACACCGCGTACAATTGTCGTAGGGTTCTGAGAATCAAATTCTTCATTAATTTCTTCACACTTCGATTGTTATTCTTCATTGATTGAAGAAAAACATTTCTTCATGTGTTGCACATCTAAGTCATCAATTTTGCATAAGTGTTAGGATGAGTGTCCTTTTCAAAGAACATTCGAAGATTCTAAGATATTCAGCTCACACCGCAACTTGCTAAATCTCTTCTCATCCAAGGGCTTTGTGAAGATATCGGCTAGCTGTTCTTCAGTCTTCACGTGCTCAATAGAAATGTCGCCCTTCAACACATGATTGCGAAGAAAATGATGACGAATCTGAATGTGCTTTGTCTTCGAGTGCTGAACTGGGTTGTGAGCAATCTTGATGGCACTCTCATTGTCACAGAAGAGAGGCACATTCTTCACATTGACGCCGTAGTCCTCGAGAGTCTGCTTCATCCAAAGCAATTGAGCACAGCAAGAACCAGCAGCAATGTACTCAACTTCAGCAGTAGACAGTGATACGCAGTTCTGTTTCTTCGAGGACCAACAGACCAAAGATTGTCCGAGGAAATGACATGTACCAGATGTTGACTTGCGATCCACACGATCACCAGCATAGTCAGAGTCAAAATATCCAACGAGATCAAAAGCCGAGCCCTTGGGGTACCATAATCCTAGTGTTGGTGTGTGAGCTAGATATCGAAGAATATGTTTCACACCCTTATGGTGTGATTCCTTCGGTGTAGCTTGAAATCGGGCACACATGCAAACACTAAGCATAATATCTAGCCTAGATGCACATAAGTACAATAAAGAACCAATCATGGAGCGGTATACCTTTTGATCGAAGTCAATACCATTTTCATCAGTGCACAGATGGCCATTTGTGGGCATCGGAATTTTGACGCTTTTGCAAGGCCATAGAGAGATGCGTCATTTGTGACGGCTGAGTAATGGTTAGGACCAAAGAGGTCCATGTGAAGCAATTCGAATGGTCGAGTAGTGGTCATGATAGTCTTCGCTGGATGCTTAGCCTTGGTCATCTTTCCAGCTTCACAAGCTCCACACAAGTGATCCTTGAGGAATTTGACATTCTCAATGGCAATGACATGCTTCTTCTTCGCAAGCGTGTGCAAATTCCTCATGCCTACATGACCAAGTCGTCGATGCCATAGCCACCCTTCTGAAGCTTTTGCAAGTAGGCACACGGCTGGTTGGGGTCCTGTAGAGAAATCAACAATATACAAGTCTCCCCTCCTAAAGCCTTCGAAGACTTTGGAATTGTCAGCTTCCATAACCACAACACAACGATACTTGCCAAAGACAACTACCATATCAAGATCACAAAGCATTGAGACAGACATGAGGTTGTATCCTAAGGACTCGACAAGCATGACTTTGTCCATGTGTCGATCCTTTGTGATCGCAACCTTACCTAGACCCAATACCTAACTTTTGCCTTTGTCAGCGAAGATTATATGCTTCAGATGTGATGGTGACAAAGGTGCATCCATCAATAGATTCTTGTCACCGGTCATGTGATTTGTACATCCACTATCGAGGACCCACTCAGTGGCTTTGGGTTGATCATCCTGCAGATGAATTAGTGCAGCTTACGAACTTCATATACTTCATCAGTGAAGAATATGACATCAATTCATCAGATCAATTTCATCAGCAATGGAACAGATAAAGCAGTATGAGGACGTGAGAAATGAAAGTTCATTTCTTCATGATTAGCCTGCGTCCTTTCAGGCACTCTTCAGGTCTCCAGCAAATTCTTCAGACATTTGAGCACGTCTGGAGACCTGACCCTGCAGAAGAGATTAGTTATTTTTCTTCACCACCCACATCTGAAGGGGTGGCAAAGAGTTCATCACTCTGCGAGCTCCATATGAGAAAGGTGGCATAGAAGCCAATCCATTTCGTTTCACATAAGAGAAGTTAGGGTAAGCATATGAATAAGCAGAGAAATTCTTCGAGGACTTATGAACATAATGATTAGAAGAATAATGCTCATATTCATAGCCCTTGGCTCTTCCCTGCGAAACAGAGTTGTTAGCACGATGATGTTCATATGAGGACTTTGATCCTTTTGAGGAATTTGATCCATGTGAGGAATTTGGTCCGTATGAGGACTTGGATCCATATGAAGAATTTGGTCCATATGAAGAATTTGATCTGGGGTCCTTATTCTTCACAGGTGGTGTCATGAGGACATTCACCTGAAGACTTTCAAGGCACCTTTTGGGAACCCAGATTTTCTTCATAGGAGAACCGTTCCTGCAGTTAGTGCCAACATATCTAGCAAATACTTCACCATTGTGAGTTTTAAACAGTTTGTAGTTGGAGTCAAATGACTCATCAGAAGAATGAGAAGATTCACATGTAAAGCCAGATAAATTAGATGGATCAACTGGAGGTCCCTTTGCAGCAACCCATGAGGTTTTGGGGTACTGCTCAGGCTTCCAATATGTACCATCAGCATTGAGTTTCCTCTCAAAGGCAATACCCTCTTTCCTAGGGTTCCTGTTGAGGATCTGCTTTTTAAGCACATCACAAAGAGTCTGATGCCCTTTGAGGCTTTTGTACATGCCTGTCATGTACATCTCCTTCAGCCCTGCATCGTTAGTGATACTAGCAATGTCCTCAGATGAGGAATTAATGATAGCAGAGACAGTTGAGGAATTTGTAGCATTAGAAGCATTTGAACATTCAGGTGAAGAATTAGCGGATTCACGTTCAATGCATTTCAAACATGGAGGAACAAATTCTTCATGAGCAGCGCTGATTTGTTGAGCAAGTAATGAATCGCGCTCCTTCTGAAGATCTTCATAACTCACTTTTAGCTTCTCAAGATCTTGCTTTCTTTGAAGAAATTCATAAGAAAGCTTCTCATGATCAGATAGGAGAGTGTTATGATTACCTTGAAGGGTGTCATACTTAGTATGAAGTCTCTGAAGACTTTCAGCCAAAGCTTTTGACTGATCCATTTCTTCACCCAACATATCATCGCTCTTACTAAGCATGTTTTGAACCTTTTCCAAAGCCCTTTCTTGTTTAGCGGCAAGGGGAACAAGTTTGACATAACTAGGTCCTAATTCATCATCAGATTCATCATCACTAGATTCAGACAGATAGCATTCAGTTACCTTTTCACCATCTGCCATAAGGCATGGTGAGGAGGATGATGATTCTGGTTCGAATGTCATTGATTTGAGAGATTCCTTGAAATCTTCAAACCAAGGATCATGACGGGTTTGATGACCTTCATAGACATCAGAGAGACGGTCCCAGATAAGCTTCGCATGATCGAGATGCATGACGTTCCTGAACTAATTTTGAGACAGACAGGAGCAGATGACGCCCTTCACCGTGAGGTTGAGAAGAGTGTACTTGCGAATGTCATCAGCTTCCGCCGTCTTGCACAGATCGGTAAGACCAATCTCAGTGACGGTCCACAGTTCGTTGTTCATCGCCATGAGGTGCTTCTTCATCATGGCCTTCCACTTGGGATAATCATGACCGTCAAAGATGGGACATGTCACTTTCTTCATACCTGCGGTCGACATAACTAAAACTCCAGGCGGTTAAACCAAAATCACACAGAACAAGGGAGTACCTCGCTCTGATACCAATTGAAAGTGCGTCATATCGACTAGAGGGGGAGGGTGTGAATAGGCGATTTTTATAAATTCTTCACTGAGGAATTTGCTAGTGAGGAAATTCCTTAGCAAAGAACTACTTGCAGCGGAATAAGTACTCAAAAGTATGTATAGCAGAACACAAGCATAGTCATCATGATGAAATGAAGACAAGCACAGAGTATAGAAAGCATAAACACAGGATAACACAGGATGAAGACAAACAGACTGAAGAAATTGAACTGAGGAAATTGAGAAAGTCTTCAGTCAAAGTCTTCAAACACAGATATGAACAAGTGCACAACACAGTAATGAGGAAATGAAAGAGTTGAGGAATTAGAACCAGTTGGCTTGGTGACGACAATGATTTGGTAGACCAGTTCCAACTGCTGTCTCAGTTGTACGTCTGGTTGGAGCGGCTAGGTATTTAAACCTGAGGACACCCAGTCCCGGACACACAGTCCTCACCGTATTCTCCTTGAACTAAGGTCACACAGACCTCGTCCAATCACTCGTGGTAAGTCTTCATGTGACTTCCAAACCTTCACAAACTCGGTCACTCGGCGATCCACAATTTCCTATTGGATGCTCTAGACCATGACGCCTAACCGTTTGGAAGAAGCACTGTCTTCAAAGGTAACAAGCGTCGGATCCACGCAGGATCAATCTCTTCAGTGATGCTCAATCACTTTGGGTTTGTAGGTGTTTGGGTTTGGGGTATTTCCTCACTTGATGATTTTCGCTCAAAGTCCTCGGAGGATGGGATGCTCACAAATGACAAGTGTTAGTTTCTCTCGGAGCAGCCAACCAGCTAGTGGTTGTAGGGGCGGCTATTTATAGCCTAGGGAGCAGCCCGGCATGATAAGACATAAATGCCCTTCAATGATATGACCGTTAGGTGGGTAGATATTTTGGGACAGTTGGTGCGCAGCACATCAATGGTCGGAAATTTTAGTATCAAATTCCTCAGGGCTATCATGTTCCTCACTGTGTAGGCAATCCGCACTGGCGAATTTCTAACCCCTCAGCAGAACAAATTCCTCAGAGACCAGAAGAACTTCGTCTCTGTCACTGAAGAATATGACTGGACTGTATGAGATTTCCAATGGCTTCACTCGAAGGGATTGGTAGGTGTAGGATTTTGAGTTGATCATCACATGGAAAATTTTCCTTAGTATTTCCTCGACCCCCTTTAACAGTACAGTGTTTCCTATGACTCAAGAAAGAGAAAATGAAACTACGAAAACAAAAGTCTTCACGCTTCATGTTCCTCAAATGAATACGAAGTCTTCAAGGTCACACCAATTTCTTCACTTTCAAAGTCTTCAGAAATCCAAAGTCTTCAGTCGAAGAACTTCATTTTTAGGGGTCGACTTTCTCTGTAAATATCAAACTCCTCATAGACTTATAGACCTGTGTACACTCATAAACGCATCAGTCCCTTAACCTATAAGTCTTCAATACACCAAAATCACTAAGGGGCACTAGATGCACTTACAATGATTTATCCTTCGCGATGCCGAACTCTTGTTCGGCTTGCCGAGCTGATGATCCGATAAGGTTAGGCTCGGCTCGATGAAGCGACGACCTGTCTAGTGCAGGTCGGTAGACATGGAGCAATGTTACCGGACTGGTTTGACACCAGCGCGATGGTGAAGAGTGCCTCAGAGAAGGCTTAAAATTTTATGGGCACGTGTTAAGAACAACACACAATACCCTAGAATAAAATTCCTTTAAGAAGGTCGTCCAATATCACGTTCATAAAGGAACATGAATTCTGGTCGGATCCGTATTAGCGCAGAAAACAGATCCGAAAAGCGATGCACTAATCGGAAGGTTCTCGGAGTTTGGACGATCGGATCGAGCTAAAATTTTGAGGCGTGGTACATATAGGAATTCTGTATCCGATCAACGGATGGATCTTCCAAAGGACGTCCGAGCTAGGTGCTGGAGACCACGCCCTAAACTCGTCTAGATTCCCGTCCAGATTTGACACGGCTCCGGTATATCATAGATTGCCGGAGATTCCTCCATCGGAACTTGACTAACTTTTGCACGATTGTTGTAGACTTATTTCCGCACAATTCCACCAAAGGAATCGTCAAAACGATGCTCGAGGAGGTGGTGGCAGCGGATACAAGTTCTCTATTTGAAAAAACAGCGCGGTCGGCCGAGGGCAATGTTGACGTTGATCCCCCGAGCTCCAAGGATGATTTCTCCATGATCATGATAGGGATCGGAGTTGATGTTGATGGAGGCCCGCGTCCGAATATGACGATCGGAGGTAGGGCGCAGTCCTCGGTCGAGCCAAGGTGACCAGTCGAGCCGGCGACGAAGACGTCGACGTCGCAGTTGATCTGCAGTCGAGCCATTGATCCTTTGCCAATCACACAACGGAACTCTCAATGAAAGCACCATTGTTGGTGTCAAAACCGGCAAATTTCGGGTAGGGGGTCCCAAACTGTGCATCTAAGGTCGATGGTTGCAGGAGACAGGGGACACGATGTTTATCCAGGTTCGGGCCCTCTCTATGGAGGTAATACCCTACTTCCTGCTTGATTGATCTTGATGAATATGAGTATTACAAGAGTTGATCTACCACGAGATCATATGTTGTGGTCTAAAACCTGAGGGTATGATGAATAATGCCCTATCGACTAGCCTGGCCTTGGCTTATATAATGCACCAGAGGCCTAGGATAACAAGAGTCCTAGCCGAATACGTTGGTGGAGAGGAGTCCTTGACCGCCAAGTCTTGTGGAATACTCCTTGTATGCGGCATGGGCTGCCCGAAGTGGCGCATGAGTGAACCGCCATGGGGGTCCTTGGCCCGATCCACCTGGTCAGGAGACGCTGTGGTGAGTACCCCCTAGTCCAGGACAACGTCAGAGGGTTCATTCAGGACGGATTCAGCAATGAGCTACTTTGGACATGCTAAAAAAGATCGGGATAGATTGGAACCTGACAGGACGATTCGGATCCGTAGTACACCTGCCTTTCGATGACCTTAGGCAAGTGCTCGCCGGCGACCGCTGTCGTGGCGGCGACACGAGCAGGAGCAGCCGCACCGAAACCATCAGCACCACTCGTCTGCATTCCCCCAATGTCAGCGCCACGCGAGGAAATTTGGAGGCTATCTAGGGATTTGGGGGAAATGGGGAAACTGTGGGGATAAGCTAACAGCCGGGAACTACTTATGGCACTATATGTTGTATACGACACACTGTTTATACATGTTGTTTGTGTTAGGTATTACAACGTCACACACGATTTTCGCACCAAACCGTGTGAGAAGACAACGTAGGTGAGAGACGGTTGCCGTTACATAACCGTATGCGATGTACTACCCTGTACATATAATTGAGTTACAGTGATGCCGTGTAAATAGCCGCTCTGCGGATATCCGTTAAAAAACAGCCGCTCTACATATAGAGATGGCGGCGGCGGCCTAGGCAGCGGCTATCGGAGAAGAGGTCAATCCTCGGTCGGTGGGCGGTGGCGGCGTCATAGGAGGTCAATCCTCGGTCTGCGGTGGGAGGTAGGAGGAGCTCAAACATCGAGGTCGGTGGCGGCGTGATTCGAGCACATCCATCGCGGTCGATGGCGGGATAGTGGAGGTCGAACTTCAGGCGGCAGCCGCACTAAGCTTTGCTCCTCCCTGCTGTCTCGGCATGCCGCTGCATCGTGCTTCTCTATCTGCTGGGTGGAGGTCGCCGCGCGGCTAATTAATTAAGGTATTCTTTTCGTGAGTGGCTTAATTAAGGTATTCAATTCCTAAGGGTAGTGCTATACTAGTACTCTGCGCGTAAATTTACTGGCCATTAATTTTTGCCATTGCACGTCTAGATAACAATATGGAGCACCCTCAGTAATTATGAAAATAAAACCTTGTGATTTATGCATGCATCTTTGGGCAACAGTTAATCCGTGTATTAATGTTGTTGTTTTGTTTTTAATTACCATTCGTGTGGTGCAGATGGAACGATCTCGATGGATGAATAAATGGAAAACCGTAGAATTTATCAGTGGTGTGACAGAGTTCATGATTTGGCTGAAAGTACAAAGAGGAGAATTGGTGATGCGGATTACATCATGTGTCCATGTGCTGATTGTGCCAATACAGAGTCACATGTAGTTGGAGATGTCCAGTGGCACTTAGTCTCTCGAGGATTCATGGATGGATATACACGTTGGACCAGACATGGTGGAGAGGAGGTCATGGATGGAGATACCCAGGGCTGCGAGATGCCAAACCCCGATCAGTGTCACATGGATGTTCAATCTAACATCAGGGCAGAGGCGTCAAGCTACCAATGGAACACCGGAAGGCCGAAACGCCCACTAGAAAACCAAGATGTTGACGCCGATGACGACGATCTTGATATGCCAGATTTTGCTGCTATGATTGCAGATTTCGAGGGCCCAAAAAAGGATATGATTGGGTATAAGGATCTGCCAACCATTGATGCAAACTCCAAGAAAGAATTGTATACAGGTTGCAAAAAGAAATATTTCAGGTTGAGTGCCACCCTGGCGCTTCTCAGATTTAAAGCAGCAAACGGTCTATCAAACAAGGGCTTCACAGAGATGTTAGGTCTTTTCAAAGAAATTCTTCCAGAAGATAATGTGCTCTGCTCCCCAGAAGCGCGAATGAAGCGAAGAAAATTGTTTGCCCATTGGAACTTGAAGTACAAAAGATACACGCTTGTGTGAATGATTGTATATTGTACCGTGGTGAGTACAAAGATTTGCGTGCATGTCCCACATGCAAGCATGCATGATACAAGCACAGGAAGGACAAGTACAAATTGGACGACGAGATCAAGACAGGAATCCCATTCAAGGTTGTTTGGTACTTGCCTTTAATTCCAAGGTTGAGGCGTTTGTTTGCAAACCATAGAGAGGCAAAGAGGTTGCGGTGGCATCATGATGAGCGAATTGCAGACAAGTTTATGAGGCACCCAAAAGATGGGGCTCAGTGGGAATTAATCGACAGCAAGTTTCAAGACTTTGCCAAGGATCCTAGAAGTATAAGGCTCGGGGAGTGTACTGATGGGATGAATCCTTTTGGCGATATGAGCACCAATCACAGCACATGGTTGTGTATGAAGAAAAAATACATTATGATGTCAATGATTATCCAAAGCCCGAAGCAACCTGGAAATGATATCGACATTTACTTTTAGCTACTGGTAGAAGAACTGCTGACAGTGTGGATAGATGCGCCTGCTGTAAAACGTTATGATGCTTACAGAAAGGAGATTTTCGATCTATATGTGATGCTGGTGCACACCATTCAAGATATGCTGGCATTAGGCAACACATCAGGGCAGAAAACAAAGGAAGATGTAGGGTGCGTCACATGCATGGATAGGACAGCTAGCAAAAGAATTCCCAAGTTGCACAAAACCGTGTATTTGCGTCATCGTAGGTTCTTACGGAAAAATCACCCATACCGAAAGATGAAAGCTGAATTTGATGGTACGACAGAGGTAGGTGTGGGCCCAAGACCCTATGACGGGGAGGTGGTCCACAACATGGCTAAAAAAATTAATGTTGTGCTTGGCAAGAACCACCCTTTGACGGTGAAACAAACACCCAAGGGTCAAGTGTTTAAGAAGAAATCAGTGTTCTGAAAATTACCTTACTGGGAGATTCTACATGTATGTCACTGCATCGATGTCATGCACGTAGAGAAGAACATATGTGAAAGCATCCTTGGTACTCTGCTCAAGATTAAAGGTAAAAGAAAGGATGGTGACGGTTCATGGCTCGATATGCTTGCTGATCAATCAAAACGCAAGAGTGAAGCAGAAGATGATGACAAATTCATAAAAGCTCGCCAGAGTTACAATTTTAGTACAAAAGAAGCAACACAGTTATTCACCTATTTGTTGTCAGTTAAGACACCCTCTTCCTACTCCGCAAACATCATAAGTCTCATCGATGTGAGCTCAGGTAAAATGAAGTTGGGACACATGAAGTCACATGATTGCCACATAATGTTGACACAAATCCTCCCGGTGACCATCAGGAATCTGATGGACAAAGATATAAGAAACACACTCATTGATCTCTATGATTTCTTCAACCAACTATGGCAGAAAGTTGTAGATCCTGAAGAGTTGGATCATATGCAAGATGATATTGCAAGAATATTGTCCAACCTAGAGATGTTTTTTTCCCACCGTCATTCTTTGATTTCATGGTCCATCTCACTGTGCACCTTGTCGACGAGATAAAGTATTGTGGTCCTGTGTTTCTTCATGATACGTCTCCGTCGTATCTACTTTTCCAAACACTTTTGCCCTTGTTTTGGACTCTAACTTGCATGATTTGAATGGAACTAACCCGGACTGACGCTGTTTTCAGCAGAATTGCCATGGTGTTATTTATGTGCAGAAACAAAAGTTCTCGGAATGACCTGAAACTCCATGGAACTTATTTTTGGAAAATATTAAAAATACTGGAAGAAGAATCCACATCAGGGGGGCCTCCACCTGTCCACGAGGGTGGGGGCGCGCCCCCTGCCTCGTGGGCCCCCTGTTGCTCCGCCGACCTCAACTCCAACTCCATATATTCGTGTTCGGGGAGAAAAAAATCAGAGAGAAGGATTCATCGCGTTTTACGATACGGAGCCGCCGCCAAGCCCTAAAACCTCTCGGGAGGGCTGATCTGGAGTCCGTTCGGGGCTCCGGAGAGGGGAATCCGTCGCCATCGTCATCATCAACCATCCTCCATCACCAATTTCATGATGCTCACCGCCGTGCGTGAGTAATTCCATCATAGGTTTGCTGGATGGTGATGGGTTGGATGAGATTTATCATGTAATCGAGTTAGTTTTGTTAGGGTTTGATCCCTAGTATCCACTATGTTCTGAGATTGATGTTGCTATGACTTTGCTATGCTTAATGCTTGTCACTAGGGCCCGAGTACCATGATTTCAGATCTGAACCTATTATGTTTTCATGAATATATGTGAGTTCTTGATCCTATCTTGCAAGTCTATAGTCACCTACTATGTGTTATGATCCGGCAACCCCGAAGTGACAATAATCGGGACCACTCCCGGTGATGACCATAGTTTGAGGAGTTCATGTATTCACTATGTGTTAATGCTTTGGTCCGGTACTCTATTAAAAGGAGGCCTTAATATCCCTTAGCTTCCATTAGGACCCCGCTGCCACGGGAGGGTAGGACAAAAGATGTCATGCAAGTTCTTTTCCATAAGCACGTATGACTATATTCGGAATACATGCCTACATTACATTGATGAATTGGAGCTAGTTCTGTGTCACCCTATGTTATGACTGTTACATGATGAACCGCATTCGGCATAATTCTCCATCACCGATCCAATGCCTACGAGCCTTTCACATATTGTTCTTTGCTTATTTACTTTTCCGTTAATTACTACTGTTACAATCACTACAAAACCCAAAAATATTACTTTTGCTTTCGTTACCGTTACTTCCATATTACTTTGCTACTAAATACTTTGCTGCAGATACTAAGTTATCCAGGTGTGGTTGAATTGACAACTCAACTGCTAATACTTGAGAATATTCTTTGGCTCCCCTTGTGTCGAATCAATAAATTTGGGTTGAATACTCTACCCTCAAAAACTGTTGCGATCCCCTATACTTGTGGGTTATCAAGACTATTTTCTGGCGCCGTTGCCGGGGAGCATAGCTCTATTCTTTGAGTCACTTGGGATTTATATCTGCTGGTCACGATGAAGAACTTGAAAGACGCGAAAGCAAAAATTTATCCCTCAACTACGAGGGGAGGTAAGGAACTGCCATAGCTCTGCACTTGATTCACCCTCTGTTTTGAGTAAGCTTGCGACACCTAAACCTGCTTCTGCTATTAATTCTAATATGTCGCATGTTATTGATGATGCCACTTCTGCTATGCATGATACTTATGATGAAACTACTTCTATGCTTGATACTACTGTGCCACTTGGTGAATTTATTGATGAACAACTTGCTAGGGCTAGAGAGAATGAAATTATTGAAACTGATAATATTGATGATAGTGATGATGAAGACTCCCCCCTAATAAATATGAATTACCTGTTGTTCCTGAGGGTTATGTTATGGATGAAGAAGCTGCTAGAGCTATTTTAGCTTGCAATGATAGATATGATCTTAAGAAGTTATTAGCTAAATGGAAGCAGCAATCTCTTAATGCTAGAATGAAACCTGACCCTGCTTTTGCTACTTCACCTATCTGTGTTACTGATAAGGATTATGAATTCTCTGTTGATCCTGATATAATTACTTTGGTTGAATCTGATCCTTTTTATGGATATGAATCTGAAACTGTTGTGGCACATCTTACTAAATTAAATGATATAGCCACCCTATTCACTAATGATGAGAGAACTCGTTACTTTTATATCCTTAAAATATTTCCATTCTCATTAAAGGGTGATGCTAAGATATGGTTTAATTCTCTTGATCTTGGTTGTGTGCGTAGTCCCCAGGATATGATTTATTACTTCTCTGCTAAATATTTCCCTGCTCATTAGAAACAAGCTGCTTTAAGGGATATATATAATTTTGTGCAAATTGAAGAAGAGAGTCTCCCACAAGCTTGGGGGAGGCTTCTCCAATTACTTAATGCTTTGCCTGATCATCCTCTTAAGAAAAATGAAATACTTGATATCTTTTATAATGGACTAACTGATGCTTCCAGAGATTACCTGGATAGTTGTGCTGGTTCTGTTTTCAGGGAAAGAACACCGGATGAAGCTGAAATTTTATTGAATAATATGTTGACAAATGAAAATAATTGGACACTTCCTGAGCCAATTCCTGAGCCAATTCCTAAACCAACTCTGAAGAAGAGGGGTGTTCTATTTCTCAGTCCTGAAGATATGCAAGAGGCAAAGAAATCTATGAAAGAAAAGGGTATTAAATTTGAATATGTTAAGAATTTACCTCCTATTGAAGAAATACATGGTCTTAATTTACCGCCTGTTGAAGAAACATATGATCTTAATCCTTCACCTATTGAAGAAACTCATGGTCTTGATAACCCGGCACAGGTAGTAAAGGTAAATTCTCTCTATAGATATGATAAAGCTGAAATCCCTCCTACTAAGTTTGCTAGCCAATGTTTGGATGAGTTTGATAACTTTATGGTTAAGCAAGAAGATTTTAATGCTTATTTTGGTAGACAATTAAAACAAAATGCTTATATGATTGAACACTTGGGTGATTATATGTCTAGAGTTAAAGGTGAACTTAAACTCATTAGTAAACATGCTTCTATGGTTACCACTCAAGTAGAACAAGTACTTAAAGCTCAAAATGATTTGCTCAATGAATTAAATAATAAGAATAATGATTTTGCTGTTAGAGTGGCTACTAGAACTGGTAAAATGACTCAGGAACCTTTGTATCCTGAAGGCCACCCAAAGAGAATTGAGCAAGATTCTCAGAGAAATAATATAGATGCACCTAGTCCTTCTAAAAAGAAGAAAAACAAAAATGATAGGACTTTGCATGCTTCTAGTGAACTTGTTGCTGACACACCTGAGAATCCCAATGATATTTCTATTTCTGATGCTGAAACACAATCTGGTAATGAACATGAACCTAGTGATAATGTTAATGATAATGTTCATGCTGATGCTCAACCTAGCAATGATAATGATGTAGAAATTGAACCTGCTGTTGATCTTGATAACCCACAATCAAAGAATCAACATTATGATAAGAGAGACTTTGTTGCTAGGAAGCACGGTAAGGAAAGAGAGCCATGGGTTCAGAAACCCATGCCTTTTCCTCCCAAACCATCCAAGAAAAAGGATGATGAGGATTTTGAGCGCTTTGCTGAAATGATTAGACCTATCTTCTTGCGTATGTGATTAATTGATATGCTCAAAACGAATCCTTATGCTAAGTATATGAAAGAAATTGTCACTAATAAAAGAAAGATACCGGAAGCTAAAATTTCCACCATGCTTGCTAATTACACTTTTAAGGGTGGAATACCTAAGAAACTAGGAGATCCAGGAGTACCAACTATACCATGCTCCATTAAAAGAAACTATGTTAAAACTGCTTTATGTGATCTTGGAGCCGGTGTTAGTGTTATGCCTCTCTCTTTATATCGTAGACTTGATTTGAATAAGTTGACACCTACTGAAATATCTTTGCAAATGGCTGATAAATCAACTGCTATACCTGTCGGTATTTGTGAGGATGTGCCTGTTGTGGTTGCAAACGTTACTATTTTAACGAGCTTTGTTATTCTTGATATTCCCGAGGACGATAGTATGTCTATTATTCTTGGAAGACCCTTTTGAATACTGCAGGGGCTGTTATTGATTGCAACAAAGGCAATGTCACTTTTCATGTTAATGGTAATGAGCATACGGTACACTTTCCGAGGAAACAACCTCAAGTTCATAGTATAAATTCTATTGGAAAATTTCCATCAATTAGTTTTGGAGGTTTTGAATTTCCTCTACCTACTGTCAAGAAGAAATATGAATTCTTATTATTGGGGATGTGCATATCCCTGTTGAGGTAACATAGTGTTATTCGAAATTTCTCCGGTTCCATGTTAGTCGGAATGAGTTTGTTAACAAGACTTGATTAACCTTGTTAGTGGATTCCTTTTGATGAGCATGAGATGGATGAAGTTAGAAAGCACAACCTTCTGTACCTTCTCTCTACTTTTTGTTATTTAGTTGAAATAAAGTAAAAATAGTATTTTCCTGTCTATTTTCTGAATTATCCGTGCAATATAAAAATACCCTGAAAATAAAAGTTCTCCAAATGCCCTGAAATTGGAATATGATTTTTTCTGAAATATTTGGGAATATCTGGCACTGAGAACACAGCAGGGGGAGCAAGCACCTGGCCACGAGGGTCCAGGGCGCGCCCCCTGCCTCATGGGCCCATGCTGGCTCCCCTCCACTAATTCCTGCACCCACACACTTCTTCTTCCTCCCAAAAAAATCACCATCCAGCTCAAGCACGAGTTCTAGCTCATTTTGCTGCGATTTTCGATCTCCTTGCTCAAAGCACCTCTCACAAAACTGCTTGGGGGAATTGTTCCTTGGTATGTGACTCCTCCATTGGTGAAAGGATCGATATAGTTGACTAGAGGGGGGGTGAATAGGCAACTAACAATTTTAGCTTTTCTTTACCAAATTAAACTTTTGCACCAAAATAGGTTGTCTAGATATGCAACTAAGTGAGCAACCTATATGATGCAATGACAACAAGCATGCAAGCAAATAAGAGATATAACACTAGTAAACTTGCGAAAGTAAAGGGACGAGATAACCAATAGTGGAGCCGGTGAAGACGAGGATGTGTTACCGAAGTTCCTTCCTTTTGAGGGGAAGTACGTCTCCGTTGGAGCGGTGTGGAGGCACAATGCTCCCCAAGAAGCCACTAGGGCCACCGTATTCTCCTCACGCCCTCACACAATGCGAGATGCCGTGATTCCACTATTGGTGCCCTTGAAGGCGGCGACCGGACCTTTACAAACAAGGTTGGGGAAATCTCCACAACTTAATTGGAGGCTCCCAACGACACCACAAAGCTTCACCACAATGGACTATGGCTCCGCGGTGACCTCAACCGTCTAGGGTGCTCAAACACCCAAGAGTAACAAGATCCGCTAGGGATAAGTGGGGGGAATCAAATTTCTCTTGGTGGAAGTGTAGATCGTGGCCTACTCAACCAATCCCGAGCAAATCAACAAGTTTGATTGGCTAGGGAGAGAGATCGGGCGAAAATGGAGCTTGGAGCAACAATGGAGCTTTTGGGGGAAGAGGTAGGTCAACTTTGGGGAAGAAGACCTCCTTATATAGTGGGGGGAACAAACCAACCGTTACCCCCTGTAACATCCCAAATTTTCAATTTGGAATGTTATACATCATCATTTGCATATTATGTTTTGTTGCATTTTGACAAATCCTCGATAAATCCTAAGCAACTCAAGGACCCTCGGAGAGACTTGGGGATTTTCTTGTGTTTTCGTATTTTATTTTTCAAACGAGGATTGGGATTTTTAATTATTTTTCTCTCCGGAAAAATATTTCATTTTAAAATAAACGAGAGGAGAAAATATGACTTCTCCAAAACATTGAAATACTGGAGGAAAAATGTTAAAATCATTATTTGGAATTTATTTGCAATTTTTATTGCATTTAAAAATATGCATGTTTTCAAAGTATTTATTTTTGATTTTAAAAATGTTCACCCTATTCTAGATTTTCTAACTAGACGGGGAAAATTTATTTCATATTTTTATTTATTTTTCTATGCAATATTTTCCGCGGAACTTATTTTTTTTAAAAAAAACAACCGCGCCCGCGCCGACTGGGCCGAGCCCAGCCGACGGCCCGCCGTCACCCCTCTCCTCTCTCCCCACTACGCGACGCCGCCGGAGTCCGAGCTCGCCACGACGCCGCCGCCGCCTCGGTAGCCCCTTCCCCAAGCCGCCCGCACCCCCCCTCATAAATACCCCCCTCCGTTTTCCTCATCACCGCCGCCGGAGGAGCCGCCGCCGCCGCCGCATCTAGCCGCCGCCGCCGCCCGCCGTTGCCTCGTCGCCCGCCGCCGGGAGCGCCCGAGCCCGCACCCCTCGCCGTCGGAGGCCCCCCCCCCCCGAGCCCGCCCCCTCGCCCGCCGGAGCCCATCGCCGAGCCGCCGCCGAGGTACTGCCGCCGGTCGTCTCGTGTTGACCAGTTTTCTGTAAAAAAAACCTTTTGTTTAAAAAAAACCCTAGATCGGTTTTTTTTCGGTTTTTCTTATTTCGCGAGCGTTCCCCGAACCGTTCGTTTTAACGAACGCGTTCATCGGTTTTTCTCTGTTAACGAACGTCCGTTATTTAATCGTTCGTCCGTTTTTCTTTTTCGTCGGATTTTCTCGTTATTTTTCTCAGATTCGATTTTCGATCGAATCTTCAAACCTGTTTAACTTTTTGCTCGTTTATCGGAATCAGGTGATTCAAGCGCCTAGAGTTTCGTCTCGAAATTCTCTTTCCGTTTAACCTACTCAAACAAGTTTTTGCTACAGTAAAATTTGACCTAGATCCAGATTAGCAAACGAAGTTTCTTTCTTTCGCCGTTTGACTTTCGTTGCTTCTTTCGAGTTGATTCTTTTTGCAAACCGGAGTTCTTAAGTTGAACTTTCTGGTTGGATCTTTCATTCGAGTTTTACCTGTGCATTAGATGAGTACTGATTGTATGCTTGTTTGTTTGCGATAGAGTACCCGGAGTGTGCCGCTTGTTACTTCGACTCGCTAGGTTTTGCGGATCATCAGCAAGGCAAGTAACACTTTGATCATACCCCATTCATACCCAGTTTTTATTGCATTAGATCTATTCCTCAAACACATTGCATGATTAGGATCTAATTAAACTGTGGGTATTGGGAAGTAGTTGAGGTAGTACCTATTACCTGCTTTACTTTATCAAACCCTTGGGAGTTACTTCTACGTTGCTATTATATGCCATGCTATGCTCGTAGACGTGGATTGGGTTTGAGAGATATTCATGACAGATGTGAGATGTTTAATAATGGTTCAACTTAAGGTGGCAACTAAAACTCACATCTGGGTGGATTGAGGCACCTGGAGAACCCAGTGTCTGTATGTATAAGGTCCGCCACCCAGGCTCAAAGGGATCATAAGATTATTCATGCTAGAAACTTCCGTGTGCAGCCGCAAGCTATTATGGGCTCTAGCATAGCTGAGTAGGTTACAGGATCTCTTGAAGAGGTGGACTAGCAGATGTAGGGGAAAGTAGGTGTACCGGTCCATCCAGAGTAGAGAGTGACTGTTTCTGAAAGACTGTGTCTCGGTCATCCGTTTCTCAAACAACATGCAGTGCGAGAATCAAGCAGAGGCGATCGAGTCTTGTGGGGAAAAGTGCACAAACCTCTGCAGAGTGTACAAACTGATCATGATTAGCCGTGTCCCCGGTTATGGACAACTTGAGTATCTAGTACCTGGATTATCATTTGAATCTCATCACCGTGATACTTATAATTAATTTTGTTGGGTTAATGATGACACTTAATTGGGATTGAGTTGGAGGTACCTTCTCAATGTTTCAACCACCATGATAGTTAAATAAAATTCATTCCTTTGAAGTAGGGAAAAATTGGCTTTTCGCAAAACTGTAACCATAGAGCTTTTCCACCAGCCATATATGCATATAGTATAGCATTATCATTGTTCATTGTTCTCTATGTGTTACTTTGCCAGCATGTTCTATGTGCTGACCCGTTTTCGGGCTGCAACGTTTCATGTTGCAGACTTTTCAGACGACGAGTAAGGAGCCTTAGGTCGTGGTCTTATACTCAGTGATGCCGCTGGAGTTGATGGACTCACTTATCTTCCAAGTCTTCCGCTGTTATCGTTATTAGATGGCCTTAAGCCATGTTTATACTTAATCTCTTCGGAGATATTCGATGTAATAAGTGTGTGATTGCTACTCTGTTATAAATCCTCCATTTGTACTGTGCGTGTCAGCATTACTGATCCAGGGATGACACTGGTGCACAGCAGCACAGGCCATTTGAGGTCTGGTCGCTACAAAGTTGGTATCAGAGCACACGCTGACTATAGGACACGACCACTAAGCTTAAGCCCTAGAAAACTTCTCTCTTCTCATTTCTGACCCCTCTCCACTTTATACTCTTTTAGGAATGGCGAATGCAAGGAGCAAGTTCATGCAACCAGATGAAGACACGCCGTTTGGACGACACTTGAAGGAAGTCACCAAGTACTTGAACATAGGAATACCAAGCATCACCGGAACCTACAACGCTACATTACCTGAAGAGGAGAGCTGGAAGATTCAAGTTATCATTCCAGGAAGGATGTTTAGTGCCATGAGATTGGCTTTCAAAGCACCAACTTGGAGTTTAGGGAAGAGCATGGCCGCACACATCGCCATGGGACGCATTGGAGAAGTCTATCACCAAGAGCTTAAGGATACAATTTATCAGATTTGTGGACGTCGAGACGCGCAATGGGAGATGATCAAGACCAAGAAGGATGGATCAATTGCAGCTTTCATCCAGGAGCAGAACCAACATATTCGACGCCAGGAGAACCAGATATGCACGGACAAGGAAGAACTGAAGAAGGCATTCACGAAGATCAAGGAACTCCAAGAAGACTCAAGACTACACGCGAAGATTATCTGGAGGAAATCAACGCACTAGTAGGGAAGATTGACGACCTGGAGAATAAGGTTGGAGCATTCGTGGGAAATCCAGTGCCAAAAGCAGAAGTCGACGAATGCACTTGTCCGGATAACTACATCATCATCGACGACACCGACTCGGAACCAAGTGAAGACGAATGGATTGATGAAGTTGGAACAGACATCATGGAGTCTTCAACGGATCAGAATTTTTAGAAGACTACCATATCAGTAGTAGTTTTTCCCCCATTTAGTAGTATAGTTCAAGCACTTTGTAACGCTAGATAGATCGATTGTTTTGCCTTGTTTGGATTGATTGAGTGATATTGATTGAATTTGTCTCATGAGCATATGGGTAGTGTTTTCCCTCTAGACCTCATTCTATTCTTAACTCTCATCTTTTCTAAACCTATCAGATGCCTCCGAGACGCGACACCGGATTTGTTTTCCCGCCAGAGATCACCCAGTTGATTCAGCAACAGAATGCCCTGATGCAAGTGTTAGTTCAGAACCAAGGCAACAACAACAACAACAACCCACCTCCACCACCACCTGTTGATCACTTAGCCCGTTTCTTAAGGCTAAACCCGCCGGTGTTTTCCAGTAGCACCGAGCCGATTGTGGCAGATGATTGGCTCCGCAAAGTTGGAAGGGAGTTGACCACTGCAGGATGCACAGATGCGGAAAGAGTGCGTTTTGCCGCACATCAGCTTGATGGACCCGCAACATCATGGTGGGAGAATTATACAGCCACGCACCCTATTGACACTGTCACATGGGACCAGTTTCAGCAAGCTTTCCGTACAGCTCATGTTTCAGCAGGAGCTATGGCTATGAAGAAGCGTGAGTTTCGCAACCTACGCCAAGGAGGACGCACCGTAGGCCAGTATGTGGAAGATTTCAGTAAGTTAGCACGTTATGCACCAGATGACGTTGCTACAGATGCTGCCAAGCAGGAGAAATTCTTAGAAGGACTGAATGATGAGCTGAGTATGCAGTTGATGGTAGCAACTTTCAACAACTACCAGGAGCTGGTAGATAGAGCTCTCATGATTGAAGGGAAGCAACAGCAGATTGAAAACCGCAAGAGGAAGTATGGACAAGGGAAGTACAATTCTGGAGCCCAGCAGAAGCCACGATTTACCCCGAAGTCGGGAGGACAGTTTCAGCATACCCATGGAGGAGGTAGTTCGCACAACCATAATGGCTCCAAGAATGGTAATGGGAATGGGGGAGGAAACGGACAGAACCGCACCAACCCATCTACCCCAACCAAGAGAGATCTAAGTCACATTACTTGTTTCAAGTGCCAGAAGACGGGACATTACGCTACTGATTGTCCCGAAGCCCAAAATGGAAATGGCAATGGAAGCACTGGGAAGAAGCCGAACCCGTTCAACAAAGGACATGTGAACCACGTGAGCGTGGAGGAGATTGAAGCTCAGCCTGATGCAGTAATAGGTAAGTTTTTGGTTAAGTCATTTACTGCAACTATTCTTTTCGATACTGGTGCATCGCATTCATACATATCAAGGGGATTCGTAAACAAGTTTAAGATGTCCACCCAAGTCCTCAAAAGCCCCATGTTAGTAACCTCGCCAGGAGCAGAGTATATGGCCACCCAAGGAGGTTTTCAGATACCGTTGGCCATTGGAAGGCATGTTTTCCCCACAGACCTCATTGTTTTGGAATCGCAAGGCTTGAATGTGATTTTGGGAATGGATTGGCTATCGTTGTATGGAGGAAACATCGATTGTGCCAGCAAGACAATTTTGCTTACCACCCCGGAAGGAAAAAGGATCAAGTATGTATCCAGGCACATGCCGAAGAGGACTCAAGTGAATTCCTTATCAGGAGTTGTACAGGAGGAAGTACCAGTGGTGAAGGACTATCCGGATGTATTTCCAGAAGAGTTGCCAGGCATGCCACCAGATAGAGACATTGTGTTTTTGATTGAACTTTTGCCAGGCACAGGGCCAATATCTAAGAGACCGTACAGGATGCCCGCAAAGGATTTGGAGGAAATTAAGAAGCAGATCAAGGAGTTACTGGATAAAGGCTATATTCGCCCAAGCTCGTCACCTTGGGGATCACCAGTACTTCTAGTAGAGAAGAAAGATGGATCACTAAGGATGGTTGTTGATTACCGAGGATTGAATGAAGTGACCATCAAAAACAAGTACCCACTGCCGATGATCAATGATTTGTTTGACCGCTTGCAAGGAGCTAAAGTATTTTCCAAGATCGATTTACGATCGGGATACCATCAGTTAAAGATTCGAGAGCAGGATATACCCAAGACGGCATTTACCACCAGATATGGATTGTATGAGTATACCGTTATGTCATTTGGACTGACTAACGCACCGGCCTATTTCATGAACCTGATGAACAAAGTGTTTATGGAGTTTTTGGATAAGTTCGTCGTGGTGTTCATTGATGATATTTTAATCTTTTCCAAGGATGAAGAAGAGCATGAGGAGCATTTGCGATTGGTACTTGAGAAGCTCAGAGAACATCAGTTATATGCCAAGTTCAGTAAATGTGAATTTTGGTTGAAGGAAGTTGGATTCCTTGGACATGTTATTTCTAGAGAAGGAATAGCAGTAGACCCTGCCAAGGTTGACACAGTGACAAGTTGGGAATCACCCACGACAGTTGGAGAAATCCGGAGTTTTCTTGGACTTGCAGGATACTACCGGAGATTTATCGAGAATTTCTCAAGGATTGCTAAGCCCATGACTGAGCTATTGAAGAAGGACACCAAATTCAATTGGACTGAGGAATGTGAAGCTAGTTTCTAAGAGTTGAAGAAACGATTGGTTACCTCACCAGTGTTGATTCTGCCAGATCAACGCAAGGACTATGAAGTTTATTGCGACGCTTCTCGTCGAGGACTTGGAGCAGTGCTTATGCAGGAAGGAAGAGTTGTTTCATATGCTTCACGACAACTTAAACCCCATGAAAAGAATTATGCTACGCATGATTTGGAATTAGCAGCTGTGGTGCATGCATTGAAGACATGGAGACATTTTCTCATCGGAAACCATTGTGAGGTGTACACGGATCACAAGAGTTTGAAGTACATTTTCACGCAGAAGGAGTTAAATCTCAGACAGAGGAGATGGTTGGAGCTCATCAAAGACTACGATATGAGATTGCATTATCACCCCGGAAAGGCTAACGTAGTAGCAGACGCGTTGAGCCGCAAGAGTCATGTCAACACCCTCATGACAGGAGAGTTACCTCAGGAGTTAGCCGAGGACCTACGTGAGCTATGTTTGGAGATAGTCCCTAGAGGCTATTTAGCGACATTGGAGATTCAGTCTACCTTGATGGAAAAGATCAGGGAAGCTCAGAAGACAGACAAGGAGATTGAAGAGATAAAAGCGAAGATGAGCAAAGGAAAAGCCAAGGGATTTCGTGAGGATGAGCACGATACCTTATGGTTTGAGGACCGCGTTTATGTGCCAAATGATTCGGAGATCAGGAAGTTGATTTTGCAAGAAGCCCATGATTCACCGTACTCGATTCACCCAGGGAATACCAAGATGTATTTGGATTTGAAGAATACTTTCTGGTGGACCGGAATGAAGAAGGATATTGCGGAGTATGTAGCAATTTGTGATGTATGTCAGAGAGTGAAGGCAGAGCATCAGAAGCCAGCAGGATTGCTACAACCATTGCCGATACCCGAATGGAAGTGGGATAAAATAGGCATGGATTTTATCACGGGATTACCCAGGACTCGTTCAGGCTATGACTCGATATGGGTTGTAGTCGACCGTTTGACGAAAGTGGCTCATTTCATTCCAGTGAAGACCACTTACACCAGTGCTAAGTTGGCAAAGATATACATGACCAGGATAGTATGTTTGCATGGAGTTGTGAGGACCATTGTATCAGACAGAGGAACCCAATTTACCTCGAAGTTTTGGAAGCAGTTACATGAAACATTGGGAACCAGGCTGGAATTTAGTACAGCATTTCACCCATAGACAGATGGACAGACCGAGAGAGTCAACCAGATTTTGGAGGACATGTTGAGAGCATGTGCACTAGATTATGGATCTAGTTGGGACGACAATTTGCCATATGCGGTGTTTTCATATAACAACAGTTATCAAACCAGTTTGAAGATGGCCCCTTTCGAAGCTTTGTACGGAAGGAGGTGTAGAACACCGTTGTTATGGGACGAAGTTGGAGATCGTCAGTTGTTTGGACCAGATTTGATTAAGGAGTCTGAACAGAAAGTAAGGTTGATTCGCGATAGGCTCAAGGTAGCCCAGTCCAGGCAGAAGAGTTATGCTGATTCTAAATGCAAGGAGACAGTTCACGAAGTCGGAGACAGAGTGTATCTTCGAGTATCGCCACTTCGAGGAGTAAAGCACTTTGGAGTTAAGGGAAAGTTAGCGCCCCGTTTTATCGGACCATACAGAGTGTTGGAACGTATGGGAGAAGTTGCCTATAAGCTGGAATTGCCCGAAGGATTGTCTGGAGTGCATGAAGTATTTCATGTTTCGCAGTTGAAGAAGTGCCACGCAGAGATGGCTGAGATACCGCTGAGAGATACTGTGCCACTGGAAGCGATTCAGTTGGAAAGTGATTTGACCTATGAGGAGAAACCAGTTAAGATTCTCGAGTATGCCAGCCGAGTTACCCGCAGCAAGGTTATCAAGTTTTGCAAAGTCCAGTGGAGTCACCACACAGAAGATGAGGCCACCTGGGAGCGAGAGGAAGATCTACGGAAAAACCACTCCCACCTGTTTTCTAGCCAACCCGAAACTCGAGGGCGAGATTCATCTTAAGGGGGGTAGGTTTGTAACATCCCAAATTTTCAATTTGGAATGTTATACATAGATCATCATTTGCATATCATGTTTTGTTGCATTTTGACAAATCCTCGATAAATCCTAAGCAACTCAAGGACCCTCGGAGAGAGTTGGGGATTTTCTTGTGTTTTCGTATTTGATTTTTCAAACGAGGATTGGGATTTTTAATTATTTTTCTCTCCGGAAAAATATTTCATTTTAAAATAAACGAGAGGAGAAAATATGACTTCTCCAAAACATTGAAATACTGGAGGAAAAATGTTAAAATCATTATTTGGAATTTATTTGGATTTTATTTGCAATTTTTATTGCATTTAAAAATATGCATGTTTTCAAAGTATTTATTTTTTATTTTAAAAATGTTCACCCTATTCTAGATTTTATAACTAGACGGGGAAAATTTATTTCATATTTTTCTGATTTTTATTTATTTTTCTATGCAATATTTTCCGCGGAACTTATTTTAAAAAAAAACAACCGCGCCCGCGCCGACTGGGCCGAGCCTAGCCGACGGCCCGCTGTCGCCCCTCTCCTCTCTCCCCACGACGCGACGCCGCCGGAGTCCGAGCTCGCCACGACGCCGCCGCCGCCTCGGTAGCCCCTTCCCCAAGCCGCCCGCACCCCCCCTCATAAATACCCCCCCTCCGTTTTCCTCATCACCGCCGCCGGAGGAGCCGCCGCCGCCGCCGCATCTAGCCGCCGCCGCCGCCCGCCGTTGCCTCGTCGCTCGCCGCCGGGAGCGCCCGAGCCCGCACCCCTCGCCGCCGGAGACCCCCCCCCCCCGAGCCCGCCCCCTCGCCGAGCCGCCGCCGAGGTACTGCCGCCGGTCGTCTCGTGTTGACCGGTTTTCTGTAAAAAAAACCTTTTGTTTAAAAAAAAACCCCCTAGATCGGTTTTTTTTCGGTTTTTCTTATTTTGCGAGCGTTTCCCGAACCATTCGTTTTAACGAACGCGTTCATCGGTTTTTCTCTGTTAACGAACGTCCGTTATTTAACCGTTCGTCCGTTTTTCTTTTTCGTCGGATTTTCTCGTTATTTTTCTCAGATTCGATTTCCGATCGAATCTTCAAACCTGTTTAACTTTTCGCTCGTTTATCGGAATCAGGTGATTCAAGCGCCTAGAGTCTCGTCTCGAAATTCTCTTTCCGTTTAACCTACTCAAACAAGTTTTTGCTACAGTAAAATTTGACCTAGATCCAGATTAGCAAACGAAGTTTCTTTCTTTCGCCGTTTGACTTTCGTTGCTTCTTTCGAGTTGATTCTTTTTGCAAACCGGAGTTCTTAAGTTGAACTTTCTGGTTGGATCTTTCATTCGAGTTTTACCTGTGCATTAGATGAGTACTGATTGTATGCTTGTTTGTTTGCGATAGAGTACCCGGAGTGTGCCGCTTGTTACTTCGACTCGCTAGGTTTTGCGGATCATCAGCAAGGCAAGTAACACTTTGATCATACCCCATTCATACCCAGTTTTTATTGCATTAGATCTATTCCTCAAACACATTGCATGATTAGGATCTAATTAAACTGTGGGTATTGGGAAGTAGTTGAGGTAGTACCTATTACCTGCTTTACTTTATCAAACCCTTGGGAGTTACTTCTACGTTGCTATTATATGCCATGCTATGCTCGTAGACGTGGATTGGGTTTGAGAGATATTCATGACAGATGTGAGATGTTTAATAATGGTTCAACTTAAGGTGGCAACTAAAACTCACATCTGGGTGGATTGAGGCACCTGGAGAACCCAGTGTCTGTATGTATAAGGTCCGCCACCCAGGCTCAAAGGGATCATAAGATTATTCATGCTAGAAACTTCCGTGTGCAGCCGCAAGCTATTATGGGCTCTAGCATAGCTGAGTAGGTTACAGGATCTCTTGAAGAGGTGGACTAGCAGATGTAGGGGAAAGTAGGTGTACCGGTCCATCCAGAGTAGAGAGTGACTGTTTCTGAAAGACTGTGTCTCGGTCATCCGTTTCTCAAACAACATGCAGTGCGAGAATCAAGCGGAGGCGATCGAGTCTTGTGGGGAAAAGTGCACAAACCTCTGCAGAGTGTACAAACTGATCATGATTAGCCGTGTCCCCGGTTATGGACAACTTGAGTATCTAGTACCTGGATTATCATTTGAATCTCATCACCGTGATACTTATAATTAATTTTGTTGGGTTAATGATGACACTTAATTGGGATTGAGTTGGAGGTACCTTCTCAATGTTTCAACCACCATGATAGTTAAATAAAATTCATTCCTTTGAAGTAGGGAAAAATTGGCTTTTCGCAAAACTGTAACCATAGAGCTTTTCCACCAGCCATATATGCATATAGTATAGCATTATCATTGTTCATTGTTCTCTATGTGTTACTTTGCCAGCATGTTCTATGTGCTGACCCGTTTTCGGGCTGCAACGTTTCATGTTGCAGACTTTTCAGACGACGAGTAAGGAGCCTTAGGTCGTGGTCTTATACTCAGTGATGCCGCTGGAGTTGATGGACTCACTTATCTTCCAAGTCTTCCGCTGTTATCGTTATTAGATGGCCTTAAGCCATGTTTATACTTAATCTCTTCGGAGATATTCGATGTAATAAGTGTGTGATTGCTACTCTGTTATAAATCCTCCATTTGTACTGTGCGTGTCAGCATTACTGATCCAGGGATGACACTGGTGCACAGCAGCACAGGCCATTTGAGGTCTGGTCGCTACACCCCCACACCAGCCCCGTAGAGAGCGGTACTACCGCAGGAGGCAGCGGTACTACTGCTGATCACAGCGGTACTACCGCTCCACCGGGCAGTACTACCGCTGAGCCTAGAGCGGTACTACCGCGGTGGTCAGGGTGGTACTACCGCATGTGAGCGGTACTACGGCCCCCACTGCCGCGACTAGTTCCGTAAAACCCGACACGAAAAAAGACCCCTCGAATCGAGGCGGTACTAGCACGAGACCGCAGCGGTACTACGGCTGGGGGCTACCAGCGGTACTACGGCTCCTAGAGCGGTACTACCGCTTGTAGCCATAAGCGGTACTACCGCTCCGGCCCGCGGTACTACCGTTGGGACCAGAGAAGGCACACTCAGAAGGGGAACAAGCCCATCATAGAAGTGGAATGGCTCGGAGGGGGGGCAAAGGAAGTGTACGTGATGATTCCACCCTAGCCTTTCCAAAGCGGACCCCCTCTTGATAGTATGGTGATCCCTATGAAACTAGTCCACCAAACTAATTCGAAAGGACTACACCATCTTCGCTTCAAGCTTCCGAGGGGAGGGAATCGTCTCGTGCCAAAAGGATGAATCTCTGAAAACACTCAATGCACACGATTAGTCCGCAAAAGTATTGTCATCAATCACCAAAGCATCTTAGGGACAAATATGCCCTTACAATCTCCCCCTTTTTGGTGGATTGATGACAATATGGGATTTGCATAAATGGGAAAAGACAAAGGACATAAGCAAACCCCAAATCTCTAAAATATAGACGGGCTCCCCCTAGATGTGTGCCATCAAGATAAGTGCTTTGGACTGCACAACACACATACTAGGATCAACACTCCCCCTGTATTTTAGAGACCAACAACCTAAGCGAGATTCAAGAGAGCAGGATATATAACATAATAAGCATGCAACTCATGAGATGCCAAATGACTAGAGACATAGATAAAGGTATGATAAGGATAAGGTAGCATATAAGGTAGCATATGTCTCACACCATATGACTGGAACTAAGGTCTTACTGAACACAAAAGCCAAACAAAGCACAAGGTAGCAAACACAACGAAAGAACAAAGACAAAGACACACTCGCAACACAACGACGCAAATCCCTAAACTCTCTCCCCCTTTGGCATCGAGACACCAAAAGGGGCAAAGAGCTAACCTACGGCTCCAGGTGAGAGCATGCTGGGGATCTCGAACATCAGGACTCTGCGTGATCATCTGCACCGCCGTCCTCGGCCGGAAACTGCTCGGCATCTGAATCGGTCCACGTACAGTGCTGCTGGATCCACTCCTCCTCCTCAGTGATCTGACCCTCAGAGCCGCTGGTGACTGTCGCACCCAACTGACGCATAAGCTCCTTGTGACGCCCCCTTGCCTTCTTCTCAGCCACATGAGTCATATACTGACCGTGAGACTCCATGCAGAACAACTTCTTCATCTTGTGTTTGAGCTTCTTTGCCCAAGAGGGCTCTACCGCAGAAGGCTTTGTCCCAGAAGGCACATAATCCTCATCGTCATCATCGGCATCAGTCTCGCCCTCGGTCTCCATGGCAGCAGCAGAAGATGGAACTCCAGATCTAGGAATGCCCCAGTTATCCTTCTTCCTCAGACACTTGATCTCATGAGAAACCAACTCTCCAGTTTCCAGGTGCTCCTCAGGATAGGTGCGTCTCCAGGCCTTCTCAATGAGCAACATAATGAACGGACCATAAATCGGGCACTTGCGCTCAGAAATAGCAGCAAGAAGTTCAGACCACATAACATGAGAGATGTCCAGGGACTCGCCAGTGTTTGCGTCCTTCTCACGCTAGCAGAAGAGAAGCATGTCCACGAGATAAGAGTGTACCATGTCCAGATTCCCGATACGAGGGAAGAGAGTCTCGCGGAAGATACGGTGAAGGATGTCCAGATAGGTAGACAACTCATAGGTTTCCTTCCTGGTCTCAGGGTTGACCTTCCGCATACAGTAGGGCCAGAGAGCTTGCTTGTGAGTGGAGGTAACATTGTGGTGAGGACGAAATCCGACTGGAGTCTCGATCCCTTGATCTTCCACCTCTAGCAATCCCATGAAGGCCTTCCACTTGACAGCTAGCACCTTCCCATTAGTCATCCAAGTCAGAGTCCTGTCTTCATCAGTTCCTAGGTGAACAATGGCAAAGAACTGAGCCAGCAAATCTGCATCAAAGTCCTTGTTGAACTGCATGATCCTGAGAATGTTCAACTGAGAGCACATCTGAAGGGCATCACCAAAGTACTCAGGGTCCTTCTCCATAGCATCCGTGTTGATGGAGTGAACATTGACAAAGAGGTTCTTCTTAGCCTTGATCACGTCAAAGTAGGTGGCATACTAAAACCGGTTCCAGAACGGGCGATTGACAAGGTTGGGTTCTTGGTCTTCCTCATATGGGTTGCGGCGACGCCTGTCCCAGAATTCCTTGCTAGTCATTTCAGTCACCTTCTTGCCACTTGGCTTCGGCCTGTTGGCAGTCTTCTTCTTGAGAGGAGGATTGGCACTTGAGGAAGCACCCACTATCGGCGGTGGAGCACTGGAAGAACCACCTGCAGCCTCAGATGTGCGGTACCGCTTTGACGTTGAACGCCCGGGGTTGACACGGCGGACTTGCTGCTCAGGATGTTCATCACCTGGAACCAAACATACGGACACACGAAACAACCAGAAGGAACGATCAAAACCAAATAAACACAACAAATATGGATCAACATGTGGTAGGAAACGATGGAACTGGGCATCCGGCGGTAGTACCGTGCCTGCACAGCGGCAGTACCGCAACAGCGGTAGTACTACGCCTCCACAGCGGCAGTACCGCTCCAGCGGTAGTACCGCGCCAGATGGGCGGTAGTACCGCCCGAGACGGGGCACAGAGGATTCCTACTGCCGTGGTCAGATCCGGCACTACCGGGGATGCCAAATTCAAAAATAAACCTACCAAACATCAATCCAAAGAGTCTAGTTGCCTTCTCCAACCTACTCAAGCCTAGATTTGGCCAAAAATCTAGAGATGCAACCACTATTGCCCCTAAAATGCGAGATCTGAAAACTAGACAAGAAGAGAAGAGGAACGGGGGCAATACCGGCATCCATGGCAAGATGACGAGGTGGGGATCGACTCCACCGAAGGAAATGGAGAGGAACGGTCCGGAGACGGAGGGCCGCCGGAGCCCTCCCGCGGCGAGATGGCGTTGGAGAGAGAGGAAGAGGAACGAGGGGACAAAGCAAATGGGTATGGGGGAGGAAACCACCCCTGCCCATGACTTACCCCCTGGCCCCGCCCCTCAGCGGTAGTACCGTGGTGATGGGCGGTAGTATCATTCAGCGGTAGTACCGTGGTGATGGGCGGTAGTACCGCGCCTTCACAACGGTAGTACCGCCCAGCGCAACTCACAACAAGACTGAACACCTATGGCACAAAAAGAAAAGAAGGGAAACGATGGCAAGAGAAGAAAACCAACACAAAGCAACAAGAGCACCAGCACGAGAACAAGACCCACACACCTCTACACGAGAGGGCGGTGGCCGAGGCCACCTATGTTTGAGTCAATTGGTATGGCACCGCGAAGAATTATCCTTGGGCCCATGACCAAAACTCGTCTTTGAAGCACAAGTACCATCAAAAATGGCTAATGTGAAAGAGTGAGATTAGTTTATGCATTATGGGGGGAGGAAGAGTTCATTGAGAGAACAACACTCCCCCTATGTCCATGCCTACACCTAGACAAGAATGCATGATGAATGTGAGGGGTGTGCAAAGGTTCAAACCACATTGCTCGAATCAATGATATTTAGCTCATGCCTTAACTCGCGAAATCTTGCTTCATCCAATGGCTTCGTGAAAATATCCGCAAGGTTATCATGAGTGTTGACATAGTTGAGCTCGATCTCCCCTCGCCTAATATGATCCCGGATGAAGTGATATCGAATCTCAATATGCTTCGTCTTGAAGTGTTGCACCGGGTTGAGAGAAATCTTGATGGCACTTTCATTGTCACACCAAAGAGGCACTTTGTCACAAATGACACCGTAATCCTTTAAAGTTTGCCTCATCCATAAGAGTTGTGCACAACAACTCCCGGCTGCCACATACTCCGCCTCGGTGGACGAGAGAGACACACAACTTTGCTTTTTAGAAGACCAACTTACCAAAGAGCAACCAAGAAATTGGCACCCTCCGGAAGTGGACTTCCTATCCACTTTGTCTCCCGCCCAATCGGAGTCTGAATAACCTACAAGCTTGAAGTTTGCTCCTCTTGGGTACCATAAGCCAAAGTTTGGGGTATGAGCCAAATATCGAAAGATTCGCTTGACCGCCACAAAGTGGCTTTCCTTAGGTGCAGCTTGAAACCGTGCACAAATTCCCACACTCAACATGATATCCGGTCTAGATGCACAAAGGTAAAGCAAGGATCCAATCATGGAGCGATATACCTTTTGATCCACCGCTTTACCATTAGGATCAATGTCAAGTTGGCACTTGGTGGGCATTGGAGTGGAAGCCAGCTTGACATCACTTAGCTTGAATCTCTTTAGCATGTCTTGAGTGTATTTGGCTTGGTTGATGAAGGTTCCTTCTCTTCTTTGTTTGATTTCGAATCCGAGAAAGAACTTCAACTCTCCCATCATAGACATCTTGAACTTTGAGGTCATGAGAGCGGCAAATTCTTCATTGAAGGCTTTGTTAGGGGAACCAAAAATAATATCATCAACATATAGTTGGCACACAAACAACTCCCCTTTGACCTTCTTAGTAAAAAGAGTGGGGTCGATTTTCCCGATTTCGAATCCACGATCTTGTAACAACTCCGTAAGATGCTCATACCATGCACGTGGGGCTTGTTTAAGGCCATAGAGCGCCTTGTGGAGTTGATACACATGATCGGGGAAATAGGGATCTTCGAACCCGGGGGGTTGTTTGACATACACCAACTCATTTATGGGACCATTAAGAAAAGCACTCTTCACATCCATTTGTTGCAACGTGAAATTATGATGAGAAGCATAAGCAATCAACAAACGAATAGATTCAAGGTGAGCGACGGGGGCAAAGGTTCCACCGTAGTCGATACCCTCGACTTGGGAGTAGCCTTGTGCCACCAAACGAGCCTTGTTGCGAACAATGATCCCATGAGCATCTTGCTTGTTCTTGAATATCCACTTGGTTCCTATGACATTATGGTTCCCGGTTGGCCTTGGCACTAATTTCCACACTTGGTTATGTTCGAAGTTGTTGAGTTCTTTGTGCATGGCATTGAGCCAATCTGGGTCCTCGAGCGCTTCATAACCCTTTTGGGGTTCGACACAAGAAACAAACGCATGACGTTCACAATAGTTTGCTAATTGTCTACGAGTGCTTACCCCCTTTCTTAGGCTTCCAACCACATTCTCCATGAGATGACCTTTGGTGGTGAGCTTGGAAGCGATCTTAGCGGCACGACGCTCTAATTCCTCCTCGGAAGTGAAACAAGGAGGGGTTACTTGATCATCTTGAGCGTCGTCTTGAGCTTGTCCTTGATCTTGAACTTGCTCGAGGGGGAGAACTTGACCTTGGGCATCATTTGGTGGATCACCACCATCTCGAGGTTGATCTTGCCCTTGATCTTGTTCATGAGGTTGAGAGCCTTCACTTTGTCCTTCGGAAGCGTGTGGGTCTTGAGTTGGTGATGGCGCCACTTGAGTGGAGCATTGTCCTTCTCCTTCGGCCACAAGGGGTTCCTCAATGGGTAGGATATAACCAACACCCATTCTTCTTATGGCTTGGGGAGGAATTTCATCACCTACATCACAAGTACCACTTTGCTCCACTTGGGAGCCGTTATTCTCATCAAACTCCATGTTACACGTCTCCTCAATAAGTCCCGTGGACTTATTGAGAACATGGTAAGCATGGGAGTTTGTAGCATAACCAACAAATATGCCCTCATGAGCTCTAGACTCAAATTTAGACAAACGAACACCTTTCTTGAGAATGAAACACTTACACCCGAACACCCGAAAGTACTTGAGATTGGGCTTGTTACCGGTGAGTATCTCATATGGAGTCTTGTTCAAGCCTTTGCGGAGATAGAGCCGATTTGAAGCATGACACGCGGTGTTGATGGCTTCGGCCCAAAAGTTGTATGGAGACTTGAACTCCGCCATCATTGTCCTTGCCGCATCCATCAACGTTCGGTTCTTCCTTTCCGCAACACCATTTTGTTGAGGGGTGTACGGTGCGGAATATTGATGCTTGATCCCCTCATCACTAAGAAACTCATCCAAGGTGTAGTTTTTGAACTCGGTGCCGTTGTCACTTCTTATTGTCAAGATCTTTGCATTGTGTTGACGTTGGGCTTCATTTGCAAAGTCAATGACGGTTTGTTGGGTCTCACTCTTCCTCTTGAAGAAATACACCCAAGTGTATCTTAAATAGTCATCCACAATTACCAAGCAATACTTTCTACCCCCAAGACTATCAAAGGATGGAGGCCCAAAGAGATCCAAATGAAGGAGCTCCAAAGGCCTCTTCGAGTAAATGAGAGTCGTGGGAGGGTGAGCCTTCTCATGAAGCTTTCCTTTGATACAAGCACTGCAAGCACGATCTTTAGCAAAACTAACATTTGTTAGTCCACGGACATGGTCCCCCTTGAGAAGACTTTGCAAAGATCTCATATTGACATGGGCTAAACGGCGATGCCAAAGCCATCCCACGTCAACTTTAGCCATTAGGCATGTCGCGGTCTTAGTGGGTCGCTCCGAAAAGTTAATCACATAGAGACCGTTCTTGACATGCCCAACAAAGGCTACTTTAAGAGTCTTGCTCCACAAGAGGGCCACGGTATCAATATCAAAGAAAGTGGCAAAGCCCATGGTAGCAAGTTGACGAACGGAAAGTAAATTGTATGCAAGGGACTCAACTAGCATGACCTTCTCGATCATGAGATCATGAGAAATGACAACTTTGCCGAGTCCCAATACCTTAGAAGACGAGGCATCACCCCACTCGACATTGGTGGGCATAGATGGAATCTTGTGCACGTCCACCACCAAGTCCTTGCTTCCGGTCATATGATTTGTAGCTCCACTGTCGAGCAACCATGATCCCCCACCGAAAGCAAACACCTACAAGAGATCAATGCTTGGTTTTAGGTACCCATTTTGTAATGGGTCCTTTGATGTTAGTAACAAGGGTCTTAGGAACCCAAATGGACCACTCAATATACTCATGAGGAGAACCAACAAATTTGGCATAAACATGCCCATCACTTGCACGACATAACACATAAGAAGGATTAAAGTCGCCGGCTTTGTTGGATGGGGTGGTATTGCCCTTATTGACACCGTCACCCTTCGCATTGGTCTTCCTCTCCTTGGAAGCACCCTCTCCCTCCTTCACAAAAGTTTGCTTGAGAGGAGGAGGTCGTTTTGTCTTGTCATTCTTCTTCTTGTTCTTGGGCTTGGGTGCGAACCCAATCCCCTCCTTGGCCACAACTTCCTTTTGGATTCTCAAAAGGTCGTTGAGGTTCTTCTCACCTTGTATGCATTACATAAGGCCTTTCTCAAGTTGCTCCTTCAACTTAGCATTCTCCTCAACAAGATGCACATGCTCACAACAAGGGTTAGTAGCATTTGCATTATCAATTAACACCATATGAGGAAAGGTGGCTTTCTCCTTAGTTAGCTTTACTTGGAGTTGATCATGAGACTCCTTGAGACTAGCATGAACGCCCTTCAAGACTTTGTGAGCCTTGTCGAGAATGTCAAACTCCTCTTTAAGTCTAGCAAGATCAACCCCAAGTTTTGCCTTCTCGGAGTTTAGCACACGAGACACAACAAGAGCATGATCAAGATCTTTCTTTAACTTAGCATGATCATCGTTATATGACTCCTCAAGAGCCAAACGAAGACCACGCTCTTCGTCAAGAGCATTGGAAAGATCCGAAATCTCATCGGCATAGTCACGACTATGCCCCTCCATCTTAGAGATGGTATCTTCATGAGCCTCGATCATGTCATTGGCTTCACCAAGTTGTTCCAAGAGAGCAACGAAGTGCTTCTTGGATTTACCCTTGAGTTTACCCATAAAGATCTCAAACTCATTTTCCTCCACATTTGTCCCCTCATGTTCATCAATGCTATCCGTCGAAGAAGGATGATTAATGATGGTAGTTTTGATGTTGGAGGTTACCTTATTGGTGGCTTTCGCCATGAGGCACTTGGAGGTGATGTTCTCATTGGGTGAGTCGAAGAGAGACACCCGTGGAGTCTTCGCAATGGCAACGGAGGCCATGGCAACTGACTCACCATCTTCATCATCGTCATCATCCTCATTGTACTCTTCTTGTACCACCAACGCCTTGGGAGGAGTCTTCTTGGTGAAGTTGCTCTTGTTGGGGAACGACTTGGCCTTGTCCTTTCTAATGAGCTTGCCACCATTGTCTTCCCTCTTCTCGTAAGGGCACTCCGCAACAAAGTGGCTCACATTACCACAATTGAAGCAAGTCCTCACTCGTTGCTTGCCCTTTGCGCCACTTGAATTGCTCTTGTTGAAGTTTGGCCTTGTGTTCTTCTTGCTCCAAAATTGCCTTGAAGCAAGAGCCATGTGTTCATGATAGGCATACTTCGTATCTTCGAGGTTGCCCTCCTCTTCTTCCTCTTCATCCTCTTCCTCCATACTAGCCTTGGCCCTTAGAGCAAGGTTGGGCTTCTTTACTCTTTGAGAGCGAAGAACCGCATTGTCGGCGGTCTTATCCAAGATGCTCATAGCAACAAACTCATCCAACACTTCACTTGATGACAAGGTGTGGAAGTCCGGCCTTTGACGAATTACGGAGGACATGGCTTTGTGGTAGGGCATCATTGCCTTGAGGAATTTGCACTTGATCCAATTGTCATCCGTGTCCTTACTTCCATGATCTCGGAGAGAGACCGCGAGTTTGGTTACTCTCCGAAAAAGCTCACGAGGTTCTTCATCTTCTTTCATTGCAAACTCGTCGGCTTCATCTTGCACCACTTCATAGTTGGAGCGTTGAATGCTTGCGCTTCCCCGATAGAGGGAAACAACTTGGAGCCAAGCATCTTTGGCCATGGTGTAAGGCCGGAGATGAGGAAGAACTTCGGGTGGGATTGCTTCTTGGATGATGAAGAGAGCATTCTCATTGAATTGATGATCCACAACTTCTCTAGGAGTGAAGTTACTTCGGTCATGCGGATAAAAGCCTTCTTCAATGATTCTCCAAAGGTTAGTGTTCTCATGATTTAAATGATGCTTAAAACGATAGACCCAAGAATCAAAATCTACATTCTTCTCAATCTTAGGGGCCGGACCGGCATGATTCAAATGAGTGGAAGGGAGCGGTCCACCATAGACAGGTGGAGGTTCCACATGGGCAAAGCTGCCGGTCCCATTTTTACCACTAGAAGAAGGAGCTTTCTCGCTAGTAGCTTCCCCCTTGTCGGAGGTAGCATCCGTCACCTTGTTAGCGGGATCACCCACTTTCAACGGTGCAGTGGAAAGTTTAAGCCCTTCTAAGAATTTATTAAACATGCTTTCGACCTTGGTCGTCATGGTGGTTTTCAATGTGTCCAACGCCACATTGAATTCCTCACGAGAGACCGCGGTTCCCCCATCTCCCGTAGACGAGACCGGATTCACACCGGAGTGCTCCTCCACACCGTCTACGACGTCAACCATACTCTTCGGACGGTAAAGTCCTTAATAAAGAGACGAGGCTCTGATACCAATTGAAAGGATCAATATAGTTGACTAGAGGGGGGGTGAATAGGCAACTAACAATTTTAGCTTTTCTTTACCAAATTAAACTTTTGCACCAAAATAGGTTGTCTAGATATGCAACTAAGTGAGCAACCTATATGATGCAATGACAACAAGCATGCAAGCAAATAAGAGATATAACACTAGTAAACTTGCGAAAGTAAAGGGACGAGATAACCAATAGTGGAGCCGGTGAAGACGAGGATGTGTTACCGAAGTTCCTTCCTTTTGAGGGGAAGTACGTCTCCGTTGGAGCGGTGTGGAGGCACAATGCTCCCCAAGAAGCCACTAAGGCCACCGTATTCTCCTCACGCCCTCACACAATGCGAGATGCCGTGATTCCACTATTGGTGCCCTTGAAGGCGGCGACCGGACCTTTACAAACAAGGTTGGGGCAATCTCCACAACTTAATTGGAGGCTCCCAACGACACCACAAAGCTTCACCACAATGGACTATGGCTCCGCGGTGACCTCAACCGTCTAGGGTGCTCAAACACCCAAGAGTAACAAGATCCGCTAGGGATAAGTGGGGGGAATCAAATTTCTCTTGGTGGAAGTGTAGATCGTGGCCTTCTCAACCAATCCCGAGCAAATCAACAAGTTTGATTGGCTAGGGAGAGAGATCGGGCGAAAATGGAGCTTGGAGCAACAATGGAGCTTTTGGGAGAAGAGGTAGGTCAACTTTGGGGAAGAAGACCTCCTTATATAGTGGGGGGAACAAACCAACCGTTACCCCCACACCAGCCCCGCAGAGAGCGGTACTACCGCAGGAGGCAGCGGTACTACCGCTGATCACAGCGGTACTACCGCTCCACCGGGCGGTACTACCGCTGAGCCCAGAGCGGTACTACCGCGGTGGTCAGGGTGGTACTACCGCATGTGAGCGGTACTACGGCCCCCACTGCCGCGACTAGTTCCGTAAAACCCGACACGAAAAAAGACCCCTCGAATCGAGGCGGTACTAGCACGAGACCGCAGCGGTACTACGACTGGGGGCTACCAGCGGTACTATGGCTCTAGACCGGTACTACCGCTCCTAGAGCGGTACTACCGCTTGTAGCCATAAGCGTTACTACCGCTCCGGCCCGCGGTACTACCGCTGGGACCAGAGAAGGCACACTCAGAAGGGGAACAAGCCCATCATAGAAGTGGAAAGGCTCGGAGGGGGGGGAAAAGGAAGTGTACGTGATGATTCCACCCTAGCCTTTCCAAAGCGGACCCCCTCTTGATAGTACGGTGATCCCTATGAAACTAGTCCACCAAACTAATTCGAAAGGACTACACTGTCTTCGCTTCAAGCTTCCGAGGGGAGGGAATCGTCTCGTGCCAAAAGGATGAATCTCTGAAAACACTCAATGCACACGATTAGTCCGCAAAAGTATTGTCATCAATCACCAAAACATCTTAGGGACAAATATGCCCTTACAATTGGTCCAATTAGTTTTTGTTCTAGTGCTTTATTCATTACAAATTTGTGCTGCCTAGGTGACCATGTTCTTGAGCTTGCATGTCAAATTTATATGGTTCCAAGTAGTTCTAATGCATGATATAGGCTCTAGGCACTTGTAGGAGTAGTTGCTATCAATTTTGTTGAGCTTGGTTCACTTTTATTTGAAGTTACTAAAAATTTCAAAAATTTTCAGAAAATAATGAAGAGATTTTTGAGGGGCTCATCGAGCCGAAGCTCGAAGGAAAAGCAAAGTGAAGAAGCAGAGAGGCCCAAATATAATCTGCCTCGCACCGCGGAGGTTCGACCGTGTGAATGGCCTTCCAATGATTTCTTGAGAGCAGCCGGGATTTATGATGATTTTTATGAATTGGCTGAGAATGCAGGCCTCACCGACTTCCTCCGCGACCAACGCGAACAGTATCTCTTACTCACCAATAATTTTGTGCAAAACTTGTACTATTATCCTAAGGAATCACCTCCTTCAGTAGAGTTTCATTTATATGATGTGGTTAAGAAGATGTCACTAGATGAATTTTGCAAGATTTGCAAAATACCTTTCGAGGGTAGTTTAGAGGAACCACATCGTAAAGATGTGGATGGGTTTATTGACACTATTACTGTAGGGAAACTAGGAAGGTTTCCGATGCAAGAATCACTAGCATACATTTTCCTGTATTATGCTACTTTGCTATATTTGCTAGTCGTTGCTTAATTGGTCACGGAAACTGTGGAAACCTTAGTGTTCCTGATATATTATTTTGTTCCATGGTTTATTCTGTGATAATACTGTTAGTATGGGCGGTATTATTGCCAAATGGTTAAGTCTGAACCGTACGAAGGGCCCCATCTTTGGAGGTGTCTATGCTTCACGCCTTGCTGCATATTATAACATACCTATTAGGTGTTGGAAATATGCCCTAGAGGCAATAATAAAATGGTTATTATTATATTTCCTTGTTCATGATAATTTTCTATTGTTCATGCTATAATTGTGTTATCCGGAATTCGTAATACATGTGTGAACACATAGACCATAACATGTCCCTAGTGAGCCTCTAGTTGACTAGCTCGTTGATCAATAGATGGTCACGGTTTCCTGACCATGGACATTGGATGTCATTGATAACGGGATCACATCATTAGGAGAATGATGTGATGGACAAGACCCAATCCTAAGCATAGCACTAGATCGTGTAGTTCGTTTGCTGAGGCTTTTCTAATGTCAAGTATCATTTCCTTAGACCATGAGATCGTGCAACTCCCGGATACCGTCGGAATGCTTTGGGTGTACCAAATGTCACAACGTAACTGGGTGGCTATAAAGGTGCACTACAGGTATCTCCGAAAGTGTCTGTTGAGTTGGCACAGATCGAGACTGGGATGTGTCACTCCGTATGACGGAGAGGTATCTCTGGGCCCACTCGGTATTGCATCATCATAATGAGCTCAATGTGACTAAGTAGTTAGTCACGAGATCATGCATTACGGAACGAGTAAAGTGACTTGCCGGTAACGAGATTGAACGAGGTATTGGGATACTGACGATCGAATCTCGGGCAAGTAAAGTACCGATTGACAAAGGGAATTGTATACGGGATTGCTTGAATCCTCGACATCGTGGTTCATCCAATGAGATCATCGTGGAACATGTGGGAGCCAACATGGGTATCCAGATCCCGCTATTGGTTATTGGCTAGAGAGGTGTCTCGGTCATGTCTGCATGATTCCCGAACCCGTAGGGTCTACACACTTAAGGTTCGATGACGCTAGGGTTATAAGGAAGGTTTGTATGTGATTACCGAATGTTGTTCGGAGTCCCGGATGAGATCCCGGACGTCACGAGGAGTTCCGGAATGGTCCGGAGGTAAAGATTTATATATGGGAAGTCACCATACGGTCACCGGAAATATTCGGGGGTATACCGGTATTGTACCGGGACCACCGAAGGGGTAGGGTCCACCTGCCCCGGAGGGCCTTATGGGCTGTAGGTGGAAGGGAACCAGCCCTTAGTGGGCTGGGCGCCAACCCCCCTAGGGCCCATGCGCCTAGGGTTTGGGGGGAACCCTAAAGTGGGGCGCCCCCCTTGCTTGGGGGGCAAGCCACCTCCCCCTTGGCCACCGCCCCCTCTAGATCCCATCTAGAATGGCCAGCCCCCTTCCCCCTTCTCCCTATATATAGTGGAGGGGTGGGAGGGCAGCCATACCTTTCCCAAGGCACAGCCCCTCCCCTCCCCAACACCTCTCCTCCTCCGCGTGTGCTTGGCGAAGCCCTGCCGGAGAACTGTCACTCCACCACCACCACGCCGTCGTGCTGCTGTTGGAGCCTTCTTCCTCAACCTCTCCCTCCCCCTTGCTGGATCAAGGCGTGGGAGACGTCACCGCTCCATACGTGTGTTGAACGCGGAGGTGCCGTCCGTTCGGCGCTTGGATCATCGGTGATTTGGATCACGACGAGTACGACTCCATCAACCCCGTTCTCTTGAACGCTTCCGCTCGCGATCTACAAGGGTATGTAGATGTACTCCTCCCCTCTCGTTGCTAGTAAACTCCATAGATTGATCTTGGTGATGCGTAGAAAATTTTAATTTCTGCTACGATCCCCAACAGTGGTATCAGAGCTAGGTCTATGCGTAGTTTCTATGCACGAGTAGAACACAAGTTGTTGTGGGCGTCGATTTTGTCGATTTACTTGCCGTTACTAGTCTTATCTTGATTCGGCGACATCGTGGGATGAAGCGGCCCAGACCGACCTTACACGTACGCTTACGTGAGACAGGTTCCACCGACTGACATGCACTAGTTGCATAAGGTGGCTAGCAGGTGTCTGTCTCTCCCACTTTAGTCGGATCAGATTCGATGAAAAGGGTCCTTATGAAGGGTAAATAGAAATTTACATATCACGTTGTGGTTTTGGCGTAGGTAAGAATCGTTCTTGCTAGAAACCTATAGCAGCTACGTAAAAGTTTGCAACAACAATTAGAGGACGTCTAACTTGTTTTTGCAGCAAGTGTCATGTGATGTGATATGGCCAAAAGGATGTGATGAATGATATATGTGATGTATGAGATTGATCATGTTCTTGTAATAGGAATCACGACTTGCATGTCGATGAGTATGACAACCGGCAGGAGCCATAGGAGTTGTCTTAATTTATTTATGACCTGCATGTCAACTGGAACGTCATGTAATTACTTTACTTTATTGCTAACCGTTAGCCATAGTAGTAGAAGTAATAGTTGGCAAGACAACTTCATGAAGACACGATGATGGAGATCATGATGATGGAGATCATGGTGTCATGCTGGTGACGATGATGAACATGGCGCCCCGAAGATGGAGTTCAAAAGGAGCAAAATGATATTGGCCATATCATGTCACTATTTGATTGCATGTGATGTTTATCATGTTTTACATCTTATTTGCTTAGAACGACGGTAGCATAAATAAGATGATCCCTTGCTAAAATTTCAAGAAAGTGTTCCCCCTAACTGTGCACCGTTGCGAAGGTCCGTTGTTCCGAAGCACCACGTGATGATCGGGTGTGATAGGTTCTAATGTTCGCATACAACGGGTGTAAGCCAGATTTACAAACGCAATACACTTAGGTTGACTTGACGAGCCTAGCATGTACAGACATGGCCTCGGAACACAAGAGACCGAAAGGTCGAACATGAGTCGTATAGCAGATACGATCAACATGAAGATGTTCACCGATGATGACTAGTCCGTCTCACGTGATGATCGGACATGGCCTAGTTGACTCGGATCATGTATCACTTAGATGACTAGAGGGATGTCTGTCTGAGTGGGAGTTCGTTAATAATTTGATTAGATGAACTTCATTATCATGAACTTAGTCTAAAAACCTTTACAATATGTCTTGTAGATCAAATGGCCCACGCTAATGTTGCCCTCAACTTCAACGCGTTCCTAGAGAAAACCAAGCTGAAAGACGATGGTAGCAACTACACGGACTGGGTCCGTAACCTGAGGATTATCCTCATAGCTGCCAAGAAAGCATATGTCCTTGAGCACCGCTAGGTGATGCACTTGTTTTCCCAGCAACTCAAGACATTCTGAACGCCTGGCAGTCACGTAGTGATGATTACTCCCTGGTTCAGTGCGGCATGCTTTACAGCTTAGAACCGGGGCTCCAAAAGCGTTTTGAGCAGCACGGAGCATATGAGATGTTCCAAGAGCTGAAAATGGTTTTCCAAGCTCATGCCCGGGTCGAGAGATATGAAGTCTCCGACAAGTTCTACAGTTGTAAGATGGAGGAGAATAGTTCCGTCAGCGAACACATACTCAAAATGTCTGGGTTGCACAACCGCTTGTTTCAGCTGGGAGTTAATCTCCCGGATGACGCGGTTGTTGACAGAATCCTTCAGTCGCTCCCACCTAGCTACAAGAGCTTTGTGATGAACTTCAATATGCAGGGGATGGAAAAGACCATTCCTGAGGTATATTCAATGCTGAAATCAACGGAGGTGGAGATCAAAAAGGAACATCAAGTGTTGATAGTGAATAAAACCACTAAGTTCAAGAAAGGCAAGGGTAAGAAGAACTTCAAGAAAGACGGCAAGGGAGTTGCCACGCCCGGTAAGCAAGCTGCCAGGAAGAAGACAAAGAATGGACCCAAGCCTAAGACTGAGTGCTTTTATTGCAAGGGAAACGTTACTGGAAGCGGAACTGCTCCAAGTACTTAGCGGATAAGAAGGCCGGCAATACCAAAGGTATATGTGATATACATGTTATAGATGTGTACCTAACAAGCGCTCGTAGTAACTCCTGGGTATTTGATACCGGTGCGGTTGCTCATATTTGTAACTCAAAGCAGGAGCTGCGGAATAAGCGGAGACTGGCGAAGGACGAGGTGACGATGCGCGTCGGGAATGGTTCCAAGGTCGATGTGATCGCCGTCGGCACGCTACCTCTACATTTACCTACGAGACTAGTTTTAAACCTCATAATTGTTATTTAGTGCCAGCTTTGAGCATGAACATTGTATCTGGATCTCGTTTAATGCGAGATGGCTACTCATTTAAATCCGAGAATAATGGTTGTTCTATTTATATGAGAGATATGTTTTATGGTCATGCCCCGCTGGTCAATGGTTTATTCTTAATGAATCTCGAAGGTGATGTTACACATATTCATAGTGTGAATGCCAAGAAATGTAAGGTTGATAATGATAGTCCCACATACTTGTGGCACTGCCGCCTTGGTCACATTGGTGTCAAACGCATGAAGAAACTCCATGCAGATGGACTTTTGGAGTCTCTTGATTATGAATCATTTGACACGTGCGAACCATGCCTCATGGGCAAAATGATCAAGACTCCGTTCTCCGAAACAGTGGAGCGAGCAACCAACTTATTGGAAATCATACATACTGATGTGTGTGGTCCAATGAGCGTTGGGGCTCGCGGTGGCTATCGTTATGTTCTCACCCTCACTGATGACTTGAGTAGATATGGCTATGTCTACTTAATGAAACACAAGTCTGAGACCTTTGAAAAGTTGAAGGAATTTCAGAGTGAGGTTGAGAATCAACGTGACAGGAAAATAAAGTTCTTACGATCAGATCGTGGAGGGGAATATTTGAGTCACGAATTTGGCACACACTTAAGTCAATGTGGAATTGTTTCACAACTCACGCCGCCTGGAACACCTCAGCGTAATGGTGTGTCCGAACGTCGTAATCGCACTCTATTGGATATGGTGCGATCTATGATGTCTCTTACCGATCTACCACTATCATTCTGGGGTTATGCTTTAGAGACTGCCGCATTCACTTTAAATAGGGCTCCGTCGAAATCCGTTGAGACGACACCGTATGAATTATGGTTTGGAAAGAAACCTAAGCTGTCATTTCTTAAAGTTTGGGGATGCGATGCTTATGTCAAGAAACTTCAACCTGAAAAGCTCGAACCCAAGTCGGAAAAATGCGTCTTCATAGGATACCCTAAGGAAACCATTGGGTATACCTTCTACCTCAGATCTGAAGGCAAGATCTTCGTTGCCAAGAACGGGTCCTTTCTGGAGAAAGAGTTTCTCTCGAAAGAAGTAAGTGGGAGGAAAGTGGAACTTGATGAGATGACCCCTCTCAAACCAGAAAGTAGCGCAGCACAAGAAAATGTTTCTGTGGTGCCTGCACCGACTAGAGAGGAAGTTAATGATGACGATCATGATCAAGTTACCACTGAACTTCGTAGGTCCACAAGGACACGTTCCGCACCAGAGTGGTACGGCAACCCTGTCCTGGAAATCATGTTGTTGGACAACGGTGAACCTTCGAACTATGAAGAAGCAATGGCGGGTCCAGATTCCAACAAATGGCTTGAAGCCATGCAATCCGAGATAGGATCCATGTATGAAAACAAAGTATGGACTTTGACAGACTTGCCCGATGATCGGCGAGCGATAGAAAATAAATGGATCTTTAAGAAGAAGAAGGACGCGGATGGAAATGTTACCATCTATAAAGCTCGACTTGTCGCTAAGGGTTATCGACAAGTTCAAGGAGTTGACTACGATGAGACCTTCTCACCCGTAGTGAAGCTGAAGTCCGTCCGAATCATGTTAGCAATTGCCACATTCTACGATTATGAAATATGGCAAATGGACGTCAAAACGGCATTCCTTAACGGCTTCCTTAAGGAAGAATTGTATATGATGCAGCCGGAAGGTTTTGTCGATCCTAAGAATGCTGACAAAGTATGCAAGCTCCAGCGTTCAATCTATGGGCTGGTGCAGGCATCTCGGAGTTGGAACATTCGCTTTGATGAGATGATCAAAGCGTTTGGGTTTACGCAGACTTATGGAGAAGCCTGTGTTTACAAGAAAGTGAGTGGGAGATCTGTAGCATTTCTCTTATTATATGTGGATGACATACTATTGATGGGAAATGATATAGAATTCTTGGAAAGTATAAAGGCCTACTTGAATAAGTGTTTTTCAATGAAGGACCTTGGAGAAGCTGCTTACATATTAGGCATCAAGATCTATAGAGATAGATCGAGACGCCTCATAGGTCTTTCACAAAGCACATACCTTGACAAGATATTGAAGAAGTTCAATATGGATCAGTCCAAGAAGGGGTTCTTGCCTGTATTGCAAGGTGTGAGATTGAGCACGGCTCAATGCCCGACCACGGCAGAAGATAGAGAAAAGATGAGTGTCGTCCCCTATGCCTCGGCCATAGGGTCTATTATGTATGCCATGCTGTGTACCAGACCTGATGTAAACCTTGCCGTAAGTTTGGTAGGAAGGTACCAAAGTAATCCCGGCATGGAACACTGGACAGCGGTCAAGAACATCCTGAAGTACCTGAAAAGGACTAAGGATATGTTTCTCGTTTATGGAGGTGACGAAGAGCTCGTCGTAAAGGGTTACGTCGATGCTAGCTTCGACACATATCTGGATGACTCTAAGTCACAAACCGGATACATGTATATTTTGAATGGTAGGGCAGTCAGCTGGTGCAGTTGCAAGCAAAGCGTCGTGGCGGGATCTACATGTGAAGCGGAGTACATGGCAGCCTCGGAGGCAGCACATGAAGCAATCTGGATGAAGGAGTTCATTGCCGACCTAGGAGTTATTCCCAATGCATCGGGGCCGATGACTCTCTTCTGTGACAACACTGGAGCTATTGCCCTTGCCAAGGAGCCCAGGTTTCACAAGAAGACCAGGCACATCAAGCGTCGCTTCAACTCCATTCGTGAAAATGTTCAAAATGGAGACATAGATATTTGTAAAGTGCATACGGATTTGAATGTCGCAGATCCGTTGACTAAACCTCTTCCATGAGCGAAACATGATCAACACCAGAACTCTATGGGTGTACGATTCATCACAATGTAACTAGATTATTGACTCTAGTGCAAGTGGAAGACTGTTGGAAATATGCCCTAGAGGCAATAATAAAATGGTTATTATTATATTTCCTTGTTCATGATAATTGTCTATTGTTCATGCTATAATTGTGTTATCCGGAAATCGTAATACATGTGTGAACACATAGACCATAACATGTCCCTAGTGAGCCTCTAGTTGACTAGCTCATTGATCAATAGATGGTTACGGTTTCCTGACCATGGACATTGGATGTCACTGATAACGGGATCACATCATTAGGAGAATGATGTGATGGACAAGACCCAATCCTAAGCATAGCACTAGATCGTGTAGTTCGTTTGCTGAAGCTTTTCTAATGTCAAGTATCATTTCCTTAGACCATGAGATCGTGCAACTCCCGGATACCGTAGGAATGCTTTGGGTGTACCAAACGTCACAACGTAACTGGGTGGCTATAAAGGTGCACTACAGGTATCTCCGAAAGTGTCTGTTGGGTTGGCTCGGATCGAGACTGGGATTTGTCACTCCGTATGACGGAGAGGTATCTCTGGGCCCACTCGGTATTGCATCATCATAATGAGCTCAATGTGACTAAGTAGTTAGTCACGGGATCATGCATTACGGAATGAGTAAAGTGACTTGCCGGTAACGACATTGAACGAGGTATTGGGATACCGACGATCGAATCTCGGGAAAGTAAAGTACCGATTGACAAAGGGAATTGTATACGGGATTGCTTGAATCCTCGACATCGTGGTTCATCCGATGAGATCATCGTGGAACATGTGGGAGCCAACATGGGTATCCAGATCCCGCTGTTGGTTATTGGCTAGAGAGGTGTCTCGGTCATGTCTGCATGATTCCCGAACCCGTAGGGTCTACACACTTAAGGTTCGATGATGCTAGGGTTATAAGGAAGGTTTGTATGTGATTACCGAATGTTGTTCGGAGTCCCGGATGAGATCCCGGACGTCACGAGGAGTTCCGGAATGGTCCGGAGGTAAAGATTTATATATGGGAAGTCACCATACGGTCACCGGAAATATTCGGGGGTATACCGGTATTGTACCGGGACCACCGGAGGGGTTCCGGGGGTCCACCGGGAGGGTCCACCTGCCCCGGAGGGCCTTATGGGCTGTAGGTGGAAGGGAACCAGCCCTTAGTGGGCTGGGCACCAACCCCCCTAGGGCCCATGCGCCTAGGGTTTGGGGGAAACCCTAAAGTGGGGCGCCCCCCCTTGCTTGGGGGGCAAGCCACCTCCCCCTTGGCCGCCGCCCCCCTCTAGATCCCATCTAGAGGGGCCGGCCCCCTTCCCCCTTCTCCCTATATATAGTGGAGGGGTGGGAGGGCAGCCATGCCTTTCCCAAGGCGCAGCCCCTCCCCTCCCCAACACCTCTCCTCCTCCGCGTGTGCTTGGCGAAGCCCTGCCGGAGAACTGTCACTCCACCACCACCACGCCATCATGCTGCTGTTGGAGCCTTCTTCCTCAACCTCTCCCTCCTCCTTGCTGGATCAAGGCATGGGAGACGTCACCGCTCCGTAAGTGTGTTGAACGCGGAGGTGCTGTCCGTTCGGCGCTTGGATCATCGGTGATTTGGATTACGACGAGTACGACTCCATCAACCCCGTTCTCTTGAACGCTTCCGCTCGCGATCTACAAGGGTATGTAGATGCACTCCTCCCCTCTCGTTGCTAGTAAACTCCATAGATTGATCTTGGTGATGCATAGAAAATTTCAATTTCTGCTACGATCCCCAACATTAGGCACTATGAAAAAGAAGAAAAATTGATGCCCACTGTTTATTTAGATTATAAGAGTATGGTAGCACATGACTTTATTGTTAAGAATAGGGAAGGGGCGCTTAAATACAAATTGTTCTTTGAGAAACATCACCCTGAGACTATTACCTTGCCTGCTCCTTCCTTGTTTGATTTATCTGCAGGTCCGTATCTCGTTCCGCTGGCGGCCATTCATGCCTACCGGAACCCTACATCAGCCACAGAGCCGGAGCCGGAACCACAATTTGAACCTCCACGACAGTCTAATTACCAGTGGGATCCGGAGATGATTGCCAACCAGTGGCAATCAGAGTCTTCTTCATCTCAGTACGACCCCGGTTATAACTTTGGATATCCGCCAGGCCATCCGTGGCAATAAACCAACTTAGGCCAAAAGCCTAAGCTTGGGGGAGTACGTATTTCTCACCGACATTACATTCATGTTCACACACTCATTGCTAGATGTCGGTGCTCATACTTTTTCACTGTAATATCCATGCTAGTTTATTTTCTTTTTCTTGCTTTCTTCTTGTGTGTTTGTTAAACCTTAAGAAAAACAAAAAAAATAGTTGTAGCTTTTAGTTAGTTCACTTTTCTTGCTGTAGTAATAATTAAAAAGAAAACCCAAAAAGGTTTTCTGTTCTTCTTTTGCTTGTTGGGAGCTTTCCCGTGTAAATAGTTCTACTTCTTTGGGGGTCGATAGGAGAAGACCATAATTAAAATGTTGAAGTGGCTCTTATAGGCATTATTGTTGAATTACCCAAGAGCCCATATTGCCTTGTCTTCTCCTGTTTATTTAATGCTCGCAGATTCCAGCTTAGCCCAATGCACGTGCACTATTATTATTATTCACATCATTCGGTCGTGCAAGTGAAAGGCAATTATGACGATATATGATGGACTGATTGAGATGAGAGAAGCTGGTATGAACTCGACCTCTCTTGTTTTTGTAAATATGATTAGTTCATCATTCCTGATTCAGCTTATTATGAATAAACATGTTTGCAATGACAATTAGAGATTATAGTTGCTTATGCCATGCTTAATTAGCTAGGAGCTTATAATGGTTTACCTTGCGTGCCAACATGCTAGAGATTATAGTTGCTTATGCCATGCTTAATTAGCTAGGAGCTTATAATGGTTTACCTTGCGTGCCAACATGCTAGAGATTATAGTTGCTTATGCCATGCTTAATTAGCTAGGAGCTTATAATGGTTTACCTTGTGTGCCAACATGCTATTAAAATGGTTGTGATGTGGTATGATGGGGTGGTATCCTCCTTTGAATGATTTAAGTGACTTGACTTGGCACATGTTCACGCATGTAGTTGAAACAAATCAACATAGCCTTCACGATATTTATGTTCATGGTGGATTATATCCTACTCATGCTTGTACTCAATGTTTATTAATTTTAATGCATGTTCATGACTGTTGTCGCTCTCTAGTTAGTCGCTTCCCAGTCTTTTGCTAGCCTTCACTTGTACTAAGCGGGAATACTGCTTGTGCATCCAATCCCTTAAACCCCAAAGTTATTCCATATGAGTCCACTATACCTTCCTATATGCGGTATCTACCTGCCGTTCCAAGTAAATTTGTATGTGCCAAACTCTAAACCTTCAAATGAAATTCTGTTTTGTATGCTCGAATAGCTCATGTATCAACTAGGGCTGTCCGTATCTTCCATGCTAGGCGGGTTATTCTCAAGAGGAGTGGACTCTGCTCCTCACTCACAAGAAAATGGCTGGTCACCGGGATACCCAGTCCCATGCTTTATGCAAACTAAATCAAAATAATTGCAAACAAACTCCCCCTGGGACTGTTGTTAGTTGGAGGCACTCGTTGTTTCGAGCAAGCCATGGATTGATGCTTGTTGGTGGAGGGGGAGTATGAACTTTACCATTCTGTTTGGGAACCGCCTATAATGTGTGTAGCATGGAAGATATCGCCATCTCTTGGTTGTTATGTTGACAATGAAAGTATGCCGCTCAAAATATTATTTATCTCTGCTTTAAAATCGAGCTCTGGCACCTCTACAAATCCCTGCTTCCCTCTACGAAGGGCCTATCTATTTACTTTTATGTTGAGTCATCATCCTCTTATTAAAAAGCACCAGCTGGAGAGCACTGCTGTCATTTGCATTCATTACTATTACTTTATATTGGGTATGACTATGATTGGATCTCTTTTGCCATGAATTACAATGTCTAGTCAGTCCTTGATCTTTAAAGGTGCTCTGCATTTATGTTTTGCGGTCTCAGAAAGGGCTAGCGAGATACCATCCTGTTATATCATATTAAGATTGTTTTGAGAAAATGTTGTCATCCGAGATTTTTTATTATTGCTCGCTAGTTGATTATGCCATTGATATGAGTAAACATGAGACCTAAGAGTTATTGTGAATGTGGTTAGTCATAATCTTTGCTGAAAACTTGAATGCTGGCTTTACATATTTACAACAAGAAGAGCAAACAAAGTTTGTAAAAGTTTTTCTTTATCACTTTCAGTTTATCAACTGAATTGCTTGAGGACAAGCAAAGGTTTAAGCTTGGGGGAGTTGATACGTCTCCATCGTATCTACTTTTCCAAACACTTTTGCCCTTGTTTTGGACTCTAACTTGCATGATTTGAATGGAACTAACCCGGACTGACGCTGTTTTCAGCAGAATTGCCATGGTGTTATTTATGTGCAGAAACAAAAGTTCTCGGAATGACCTGAAACTCCACGAAACTTATTTTTGGAAAATATTAAAAATACTGGAAGAAGAATCCACGTCAGGGGGCCTCCACCTGTCCACGAGGGTGGGGGCGTGCCTGCCCCCCTGGGCGCGCCCCTGCATCGTGGGCCCCCTGTTGCTCCACCGACCTCTACTCCAACTCCATATATTCGTGTTCGGGGAGAAAAAATCAGATAGAAGGATTCATCGCGTTTTACGATACAGAGCCGCCGCCAAGCCCTAAAACCTCTCGGGAGGGCTCACCTGGAGTCCGGTCGGGGCTCCGGAGAGGGGAATCTGTCGCCATCGTCATCATCAACCATCCTCCATCACCAATTTCATGATGCTCACCGCCGTGCGTGAGTAATTCCATCGTAGGTTTGCTGGACGGTGATGGGTTGGATGAGATTTATCATGTAATCGAGTTAGTTTTGTTAGGGTTTGATCCCTAGTATCCACTATGTTCTGAGATTGATGTTGCTATGACTTTGCTATGCTTAATGCTTGTCACTAGGGCCCGAGTGCCATGATTTCAGATCTGAACCTATTATGTTTTCATGAATATATGTGAGTTCTTGATCCTATCTTGCAAGTCTATAGTCACCTACTATGTGTTATGATCCGGCAACCCCGAAGTGACAATAATCGGGACCACTCCCGGTGATGACCATAGTTTGAGGAGTTCATGTATTCACTATGTGTTAATGCTTTGGTCCGGTACTCTATTAAAAGGAGGCCTTAATATCCCTTAGTTTCCATTAGGACCCCGCTACCACGGGAGGGTAGGACAAAAGATGTCATGCAAGTTCTTTTCCATAAGCACGTATGACTATATTCGGAATACATGCCTACATTACATTGATGAATTGGAGCTAGTTCTGTGTCACCCTATGTTATGACTGTTACATGATGAACCACATCCGGCATAATTCTCCATCACCGATCCAATGCCTACGAGCCTTTCACATATTGTTCTTCGCTTATTTACTTTTCCGTTACTACTATTACAATCACTACAAAACCCAAAAATATTACTTTTGCTTTCGTTACCGTTACTTCCATATTACTTTGCTACTAAATACTTTGCTGCAGATACTAAGTTATCCAGGTGTGGTTGAATTGACAACTCAACTGCTAATACTTGAGAATATTCTTTGGCTCCCCTTGTGTCGAATCAGTAAATTTGGGTTGAATACTCTACCCTCGAAAACTGTTGTGATCCCCTATACTTGTGGGTTATCAGTTCACAACATGTATCCCTTCGAGCTGTTCATGGGAATACTGAAGCGCTTTTGTCGGAACCGAAACCATCCAGAGGCAAGCATCCTACAAAGTTATACCGCGGAGGAGGTGGTTGTGTTTTGCACCGAATACATGAAACAAATACCTATAGGTTTTCCTCTCTCTCTCTCCACGAGGGAAGGCTGAAAGGTAAGCCGGTCCTTGCTGCACGCAAATGGCTGCACCCAGAGAATTGGTAGAGAAAGCCCATTTAACGGTACTGCTTAACAGCCCAGTTCTCAGCGCTTATGCCGAAGAACACTTGGCAGAGATACGCCAAAGCTTCTTACCAATGGTGCCTTCATCAGATGTGGAGATGAATGAGCACACTAAGAACTACGCCGAATGGCTGAAGAATCATTTGGCACAAGGATCCATCGATGACATTGCTACATGGTTGGCACAAAAGCCATCACCTACGGTGTTGACGTACCAAGCATATGACATAAATGGATACACGTTCTACACTGAGGAACGTGATCAGAAGACCTCATATTAGAACAACGTTGTTTGAATAGTATGCATGACTGTAGATGAAGCTGATAAAAGGGTATACTATGGAACCATCAAAGAGATTTGAGAGCTTGACTATGTGTAAGTTAAGGTGGCATTATTCAGGTGCGCATGGATCCCTCTTAGTCATGTAAGGGTTGATGATTACAGGAAGACCTGCGTTAATAGGACAATGATGGCATATCACGCGGACCCGTTCATTCTTGCCAGCGATGCTACCCAGATTTTCTTTGCGGAAGACCCCTTGCATAAGAACTGCCATGTAGTGATGCATGGGAAGAGGAGGGTACTGGGTGTCAAGGGTGTTGCCGATGAGGACGAGTACAATGAATTTGCCGAGTTGCCAGCCAAGGGATCATGCACCCGTGTAACAGAGCAGCGTAAAATCATCAAAAAACCCAAGTTCATTCGAGGTCAACGTAATGATCCCATTCCCCCATGTGCATGGGAATTAAGCCGTAAGACTAGTCTTTATGCCTACCCTGCAACTTAATTCGTTCAATTTAGAACTGACGCGTGTACTGAATTTGTGAGTTATGCCCGATTTTTTGTTGATGTAAGAACCGTTAATATGTTGACCTTGATATGCTGTCAGCTCAGGCAATGAATATGAACTGTTTTTTGTTATTATTATAATATCATAGAGGTAGCACAGTTAATTGATCTCACTACAGTATGTGTGAACAAAAATATGCAATCTGGTTTGTGAATGGCACACGGTTCGTTGATGAAAGCCGTGTGCCGACCAAACCCCGCCCGCGATCTGAGTCGTGCTTTCTGATTGGCTAGAACCCAAACCCCACAGATCGTACGTCTGCATCGTTGGATGCTCCCAGATCGAACTGCGATCCTCATCCCTTTCGACAACACATGCAGTTCTGGTTGTAATTTTATTTTTATGCACAAAATGCATGTTAAACTCAAAAAATGTCTTAAATATAGCTAACGATACCTGAAATGCACTAGAAAATCAAACCCGTGGTATAATGGTGATTGCGTACCATGGAAATTTTTATGAGGCCAAACAATGAAGTCACCGGCCATTGGAGTTTGAATTGACACATCTCCTTTTGAAAACCATGATCCTTCATGTGAGATGCTCCGGTTTGGAAGGAGCGATCATCAAAACTTCTGCCAAACTTTACCAATTTTTTTCACGGGGTCGTGAGAGCATGCCACGGGCACACATCGATTTTGATGATGTCCGGACTCCATCTAAATTTCCTGTGATTAAAATACCAACTAGGCCTGCGCCAGTGGGCGCACCTCGCGGCCGAAATGTTTGAAACTTCTCCCCGCTTCTCGAACAAACGGATGAAAACTCGCAAAGCGACGCACAAATGATTTGTATTGCTAGGCTGATCGTAATGGGAGTATCATAGCTAGTATCATGCATGCCAACTAGGCAATTTTGATGAGCTGTCATAGAATTAAATGAATAAAGAGAGGGTTAAGTATCATATCATGATTCCGTGTCATAATAAATGCTGTGCTACTATGTGTCATGCATGACAATAAATAAAATACTACATGATACTAACTTATGATACTATGTGCGCATTACAGAGGTAGTGTCATATACTAGTATCATATGCATGATACTAGTATATGATACTCCCCATTAGGCTGCTTCCAATGCATTGGTGCTTACATGAAGTGCTAAGCATATTAAATACTTTAGCAACTAAAGACCCCAAATGCATAGGTGCTTAACTTGTTGGTGCTAAGTATCCTTCATTTAATGATTTTGCAACGAAGTTCTTCATGCATTGGTGGGATTCTTCCATTTAAGTGTTTTGCCTAGGTTCTCGCACTTGGCATTGTTTCTTCCTGGGGTCACCATACTCATCTCTCTCCTCTTAATTACCTTGCCACATTAGATTTTTTGCCTACATGGTAGCCTTAGCACCTGTACAAGGTGGAGCATTGGGAGGGGCCTTACAACCAGCCTTATCATATACTAGTATCATGCATATGATACTATAGTATATGATACTACCTCCGTAATGCGCGCATAGTATCATAAGTTAGTATCTTAGGTTGCCTTATTAATTGCCATGCATGACACAAAGTAGTACACCATTTAATATGATACGGGTATCATGATATGATACCACACCCTCTCTTTCCTCATTTAACTGTGTGCCACTACATCATCCAAAAAGTCTAGTAGTTGGCATGCATGATACCGCTTATGATACTCCCATTATGATCAGCCTTAGGGTGGCCATAGTGGGGGTATCATAGCTGGTATCATGCACTCGGGAATAACAAATATGATGATGTGGCAAAGAAGTAACATAGGTAGATACCGTAACATAATAAATATGCTATACTATTTTGTGTCATGCATGTCCATAAATACGGTCATCTATGATACTACTCTATGATACTATGCACTATGAAGGTACGCACGTAGATACTACTCTATTATACTATACACTATAATTAAAGGTAGTATCATACACTAGTATCATATATATATATATATATGCATGATACTAGTATATGACACTCTCCACTATGAGTAGCCTAAGTATAGCCTATAACAAAAACATCCACACGTAGTTGTACTGTTGTAGTAGGTTTTTTGACTTTATATGCACTAAAATGCAAGGTAAGTGCAAACAATGACTTAAACATAGCAGACGAGACCTGAAAATGGGCCGGAACCAAGGGTATATCTGTGATTGTTTACCATGATTTTTTCCCGAGGCGGAACGATGTAGTAACTGACGATTCGGAGTCTGAAGTGCCGCGTCTCCTTTTGGAAACTATGATCTTTCTTGTGAGATGCTCCGGTATGGAAGGTGCGAGCACCATAACTTGTGCCAAACTTTACCAAATTTTTTCCATGCGATCGTGAGAGCACGCCACAGTGACACAATGATTTTCGTTATTTTCTGGACTCTATATGCATTTTCTGAAATTAAAATACCAACAAGGCCTACGCCTCTGGCCGCACCCTGCGTCCGAACTATTTGAAGTTTTTCCCCATTTCTCGGACAATGAATGAAAACTTGCAAAGCGACATGAACTCATGTTTCATTCAAACAAAAATACGATGTTAGTTAATGTAAATGTTTTCAAATAGCACACGGTTCACTCACGAAAGACGTGTGTCCACTAAACCGTGGCCGATGCCCCCCGCCCCCTGCCACGCGCGCGATCTGAGTTGTGCGTTCTGATTGGCCAGAACCCAAACCCCACGGATCATACATCTGCAACGTTGGATGCTCCTTGATCGAACGGCGATCCTCATCCCTTTCGACAACACATGCATAACCAGGTTCATGTAAATGTTTTCAAATAGCACACGGTTCACTCACGAAAGCCGTGTGCCTACCAAACCATGGCTGATGCCCCCCCTTGCTGTGCGCGCGATCTCAGTCGTGCGTTCTGATTGGCCAGAACCCAAACCCCACGGATCGTACGTCTGCACCGTTGGATGCTCCCGGATCGAACGACAATCCTCATCCCTTTTGATAGGAAATGAAGCCCGGCTAGGATTTGATTTATATGCCAAAATGCACGGTAAATGCCAAAAAATGTCTTAAGTATAGCACACAAGACCTAAAATGTGCTAGCAAATCAAACCTGTGGTATAATGGTGATTGCTTAACGTGGGAAAAATTTAGAGGCGAAACGATGAACTCACGTCTTCATTTCAAACGAAATTTTTCTCGTTGTGCACACGAGCGCTGAGAGGCAACCGTTTGCATAGGCCTTTCCACGCGGTGACCGGGGATATTTTTCACCCTTTTCACCTAGGCCGCCAACACCCCCCCACCGCCCACCCGCGTTTCACTCAACTAGTCCACCCAATCTCCATCGCCAGCTCCCCCTCCCCGGATCCACAGCAGAACCCTCTCCAGCACCGACATGCTCACCCCGGCCATGTGCCCGCTCTTGGCGTCAAGCCTACCTCCACTGCCGTTCCCAACACACGGCTGCCCATGCCTCGCCGTCTTCGTTTGCTCGCCAGCCACCCTCGATCATATCGATCCTGTAACCCTTGCCTCTCCTGTGGTCCGGCCGGGTTTGCATTAAGAAGCCTGTTAGTTAATACTCTCCATCGTGGTGAGGCATATTTCCTCGCAATCCCTCCTCCTATTTCGTTCCGTATGTTCCCAAATTGGCTATAAAATAACAAAGAGCATATATATGTTCATTATCTACCTTCCTAACTAGTACATATAAGCTGTATTTGTTCCAATAAGTTACTATCGATTTACAGATCGCGGGTGCCCGAGTCACACAAACTTAACAAATTAGCCGTACATTTTCTAAATTATTGCATGCCATGTTTAGACAGCTTCATACCAAGTTGTTAGCTTTATGCTTATCCTCCTTTCCTGAGTTCCGCATGTGTTCTCTGTAGATGCGAGTAGCAGCGACAACACTGTTCATGCGATGTATCTTCATCTGATTCCGACAACCTTAGGTCTTCAGCAGATTGTGAGGGATCAAGTAATCTTGAACGGGATAGAGCTGCAGCAATTACCGTTCTGGTCAGGACATGGAGGAACGCTCCAAGGAATCCCACACACCAGCCTAAAGGTGTATATGAAGTAACCAAGATTGATTTAAAGTCTTGGGCTCCAACTAAACCAAATAAAGCACGCACAAGGTTCAGGAGTGTGTGTGGATTTGTTGGCAGGGTAAGGCTCAACATTAATCTGCCGGGGTTTCGGAAGGCTGACACGGAAACACGGCGAAGGATAGTCCGGGAGATCATGGATCACTTCAACGTTCTAGAGCAGTGGAGAATGTAGGTGGAACACGCTGCACTGAAGAAGGCTAGGGATGCTTGGAGAAACTGGAAGCACGTGATGTACAAGAAGTACTTGAGTGAAGGCAAGGACCCAATCCCCGCATACCCCCAAATTACAAAGGAAGACTGGACATAATTCAAAAGGGTCAGGGCAACTACATAGTTTGCTGCAAAGAGTGCCAAGCAATCGGAACTTCTGAAGAAGAACATACACCCCCACAGTATGGGTGTGGCAGGATACTACATCATGAAACTGATATGGGACCAGGAGGACAAAGAAGCAGTAGCGGCGGGTGGGCAACTAGACTTTAGTAAAATCAGGGGCGAACACGCCAGAGACTACTTGCGGGCACGTGCAAAGAGGCATGATGACGGAACTTATTACTTTGAAAACTCACATGACGAAGAACTGTATCAAGTGATGTTAGAGGCTTCCAAGATCCCTGGAAGGTTCTTCAGGAACTCAGGGCCATGTGACATTCTGTCTGATGCTCTGGAAACAAGAGAGTCCCCTAGCCGTGCAAGGGGTATAGGTGTTAATGTCCCGCACAAGAGGGCTTTCACACTCAGCAAAGAAGAGAGGCTCATGATGAAAAAAGCGAGGAGTGAAATGAAGCAGAATGAATTGTATGAAAGGTTGAGGAAGGACATGTATCCGGCTGTTCGAAAGGATATTGAGGAGTCAATGATGATGCAGAAGACTCTAACACTGACAGATAGCCAGCAGATGGGAGGGGAGGCGGGCATGGAGGATGCTGCTTATTGCGCGACAACACCGCACAAAAGTAGCTGTGCATCAGCTGACCCCAGCGACACTGAGACTGCAGCTACTCATGATGATGCTATATCTGATCTATCTGGAATGAAAGACAGACTGAAGGGCGTGCTTACACATTATGAAGGTACATTAAAATGTGCAACAACCTGGGTTTGCCCACCCTTCTTGGAAGAGGGCCTCTTGTTGGACAATGCGCCATTGAAGCCGGGCTGTGTGAAGCGCTATGTGACTGAAGTAAAGCCTGGATTCAATGAATTTTCCCTGAAGAATGTCCTAGGAGACTTTGATGAGCAAAGGACCTTGGGAGAAACATTGTTACATCACATCCAGTGGCCACGAAAGGAAATAGAGTTCATTGATGAGATCCCCGAAGCTTCGCCAAGAGAAACCAATGTCACCCCTCAACCGGTGACGCTCTCCTTGCTATAGGAGCTCTTGCGTGCTTCCCCCAAAGAACCTAATACTCGTAATCCGACGGCTGATGCATCAACCTGTGATCTGCCAGCCCGACTTTGTGCCGTACAGGCCATGTCATCCTCCGCCCCAGAGCAGCCAGTGGCAAGGCCTACAACTTCTGAAGATGCACCACCAGTTTAGATGTCGGCCGCTGAAGTAGCGGGGGGAGACCCAGCTGCAGCACATGCTGAGTAGACCAACCTGGTGGAACGGACTGCTAAGCAGTCTGATGCTTCGGAACCGCCTGCTAAGCAGTCTGTAGGTCCAGAACCGACTGCTCATCAGTCCGTCGGTCCGCAGTCGCGTGATCAGCATACCAATGCGTCAGCACTTCCTGCTCAGCAAACCAACGCGTTCGCACAGCCTCCTCAGCACACCGACAAGTTGGCACCACCTGCACAGAAACCCGACATAGCTTCAACGCATGGCTAGCAGTCCGATGCCTCTGCTCCTACAGCCCAGCAGTCCGTCACAACAGCACCGCCAGCTCAGCAGTCCCGCATAGATAAACCGATTGCTAAGCAGTCCGTCAAAGCTTCACCGTCTTCTCGGTAGTCTACCTTGTAGCCAACGAGACATTCTGCCAGAAATGCTTCAAGTACCAAGAAGGAAGCGGCCAAAAAGGCTGCACCCGAGAGGAAGCGCAGCGGGAGAGCGAAGAGGAAAGAGAATGATTGCCTCTTACTTAAAGCACTCATCGCCCAGAACCAAATTACCAACAGGTTGTTCGAATTGGGGAGTAATATTATTTCTGATGGCATGAATGATGAAGAAGTAGAGTTGTTGCTTGCTAAAAGTAAATCGGCCGTACTTGAAGCACGCAAATACATCCATGGCCAACCATTTCTTGTTGGCGAAAACTTTGATGAGTGTAGCTCCAGTTGCCGCGAGTTACATGAATATTGCATGGATCTAATGTCAGAAGGTCATCATGGTTTGCTAGTCCACTACAATAGAGATCATTTTTGACACGATGCTGGTTCCATCAATGTGAGTTTCGAGGACTTACATCTCTTCTTCAACTTCAACGAGCTCGATGCCACTCTTGTTAGATGCCTGATTTTGTAAGTACTTAACAAACTCTGATCAACTTCTCCATACAAGGCTGTAAATGATAAACAACTAACTGCATTTTATTCCTCTTAGGGGACTGAACGCGCAGAGAAGAAAAAGAGAGAGTGTGTATTTCATAGATCCTGCATTAGCAAATGGCACAACATTACTCCCTCCGTTCCAAAATAGATGACTCAACTTTATACTAACTTTAGTACAAAGTTGGGTCATCTATTTTGGAACAGAGGGAGTAGATGGTAAGGACCTATGGGACTGGGCCATTAACACGGTTGTCCGTCTCTTCAAAAACACGTCCCATGCTGAATCATTTCTCTCGCCATATCATGAACGGTAAGTCAAGTAAACAACCACACATACACTGATTGTCTTTCAGATTTTGACATAATTCGTAAGTTCATGGCTTTCTTAATATGTAGAGATCACTGGATATTGGTATTCATTGTTCCGAACAAGAACACAGTTTACCACATGGATTCTCTCATAGAGTCAACAAACGCTCAGGATCTGACGCATCTTCAGCAATTCATGGATAGATATTGAATTCTATGATGTTGAAATTAATTTGCATTCATATCTGGTTCAATAATTGATGTTGTCAAAATTCATCTTCATTTGCAGTGTGCTCGCATTGTGGAAAACTAAACCAGAGAACCTGTTCAAGAGGGAAGTACCACTGCAGCACGAGATCGTTTCTCCGGTAAGACACCGAAATCCGTTATTTTCAAAAAAATTATCCAATAATTTGCAAATACCTTTTCTTACGCTAGTCAAATGTTCAAGCTTCTAAATAAACATGTTTCTATTTTTGTCCAAAGAAAAAATAACACATCTAACACCGGTTAGGTTGTTCCTAATAGGACAAATACATGACTAATTCTGTACAAAAAAATTCAGTGTCCTCAGCAACAACCAGGGTCCAACCTTTGTGGATACTATGTTTGCAGACACATGATCTCCATCTGCAAATCTGCTGATAGTTGTGACGATCCTCGCGAACTAGTACCAGTAAGTCTATCTTAATTAATATCTTCTACTCCACTCATATGACACATTCTGATCTTAAATATTCTGCAGCTCATCTTAGAACCGAGGGCCCCTGAACCGCTCCCGGCTAGTGAATTGTTGATGGTTCAGAGATTTATCAGCGACTTCTTCCTGAATCACTACATCAATCCCACTGGTGATAATGAAGATTTCAGCATGCGTTCTCCTGAAACATTGAGTAAGAGTTAGCCGCTAAACATATACGCATGGATCCATTGTTTTCCATCCGATGAGGTCTTCGTATTTTATACACTATGATTAATTATGTAATGCATATATGTGTGGACAAATCATTGGAATTTAGCTACCATATGTTCAATTGCAATTGTTGCGTAATCTGATGAATGTTCTTCCTGTGGACACTATTTGCTCAACTGAATATTGTGGTGAATTTGCTTTTTGCATGCCGATTCAAAATGGGATATTTTTGTTTTAACCTGGCAATTGGTCCGCACATGGTTCAACTAAATGAGTGTGTGCGATCCACATCAGAAAGCATACGTCAATCGTAGCTGAACCGTCGGTGATACACAGCAGATCGCAAACGATTTGCAGCGTTACTAGATGTGCGTAGGGTCTCCAGAACCATGTGTGATATCACGGTATCGCACACGAGAGCTCGGAGTAAACCGTGCTCAATGTAAAATACAATCCCAGTCGTAATTTTTTCAGGAAATTGTGGGATCCCAAACGAAAAGCACACGTCACTCTTGCCGCAACCGTCGGCGATACACAGCAAATCACAAACGGTCTGCAGCACTTGTATGTGTGTGAAGGGGCTCCTGAACCGTTTGTGATAGAACATTATCGCACACGGTAACTGTTGGGAAACGTGTGTGATGGAATCTTGCATGGCAGACGGGTTCCGCTGAAAACACGTGTGCGATGGGGCAGATATCGCACATAGTTCATATGTTGGCCCATGTGTCTTACATGCTGTTTCCCAAACGATGCATTATGACACACCCTTTGGTTTCACTGCGTCATTAGAAACGTTTAATCACCGATCCCACACGTGCGAAAGAATTCAGTGTGTGCTGCATCGCACACGATTACACTTTGCAAGGCCTCTGGATCATGGCTCCATATCCCCAACGGTTTCTGGGTCGTGTGGGAAGGACCCCCTATCGCCCACACTCACTTGGTGACCGTTCCAAATGTCGTCGCGGAAAGGGGTTAAAAACCGTGTGTATAGCACTGACACGTACCAGTGGCTCATCTTCGCCACAGACTCGTCATCAACAACGGCCACTTTGCCGTCATCCGTCCTTGCTTACAAACGCGTAACCCTCGACGGTAACTTCGACGACATCTTTGTCTACTCCATTCCATTGCATTGATAATGCCATAGACCATTTTGCGTACCTTTCCTATCGAGACTAGCCTTTGAGTATTGCCGGCAACGTTACTTGTGCACATTAGTGATAATCATCTTATTGCATATCTCATATCATCTTGGTATCCATATCTTGATATCATCTCTTGTGTCACAAGGTTCTCATATCATATACACAATTGCTATCTTGGTTCGTCAAATTTTGCATAAGAGGCCAAAGAAAGAGCCCAAAAGAGAAAGAGCCAAACAAGCTTTTAAGCAAAAGAGAAAGATAAGCAAAGAGCTTTTAAGCAATACCATAACATGATACTACATTAAGATTGTCATACTCGATCATCTTGGATCATATCATAGGAACACCATACATATAGCATACTTGGGATATAAGTCATTGCATTTTTGCTTAGTAGGTTGTGCACAAGTTTTGTATCCGCCTATTGTGCAATCGTGCTAGCGTCTCCCTAGAGTTGTGCAACAAGAGCATTTTCCATGGATCCCACATTTTGAGCTCATTTTTGGTTGCACGACCCCACTTATCTATCCGTGTGTGTGTTTCCGTGTACCACTATCTTGCTATTGGTCTACTTGTTGCATTTGCAAATTTGCGAATCTTTTTCAACATTATTGAGTCTCACTAACAATTGCATAAATTTCGTGCCACCATCCTAACCGAGATCCACCAAAGGCTTTTACTTGTGTAGGTGTGATAACCGACAAGAATTGGTACCAATTGTGCTATTCCCTTGTTACACATTTGAGTGATCATTGATACATCTTCAACATCGGTCAAGGTACATTTGGTATAAGTTCTTCTTTTTCTCCCACTCACATATTTGCTTGGAATGATGGATAGGCCAAGTTCTTCTACCAACCCACTCTTCATCGAGCAAGACGATGACCCGAACACCTACGTCACCAAGAACCACCTCTTCGGGGCACAACGAGTATTGCACCAAGAACAACAAGCATTGAGCGACCGCATCGACAATCTCGCCACCGACTTGCGACACTCCGAGCAACATAAGAGACTACTTCGACAACAAGCTCGACGAACAAAAACAAGAGAGCAATGCAATAATGGACGAGATTCGTGCCTTGTTGGTCAACCGCTCTTCTACATCGTCGTCCTACTCAAGACGGAACCGCTCGAGTCGACATTCCGTTGACACCATCTCCGGCTCAAGTACACCGACATCGAACACTCTTCGTCGAGCTGCGCGACAAGACCGTCAAGCAAACCGCAATCCTCTACACGTAACCGATTCTCAAGAGCAACTTCTAGCACAAGAACATCAGCATCGCCAAAATCAAGCTACCTTTGCGCAAGCACAAGAATGGCAGCGCCAACGCCATCAAGAGGAAGAGCGAGCACGCCAACACCAAGACGAGCAAGACGCCGAAGCTCTTCATCATCAACAACAACAACGTGAAGCTCAAGCACTTGAGGCGCAACGTGCCCTCCGAGACACAAGTCGTGCCGTCGCCGCACGCAGCCGCCATACGCATGAGCATGAAGAAGCCCTCCGCGATGAAGTTCAAGAGAGGATTTATCAAGCACATTTGCACTAGCAAGTTCCACAAGCTCCTCCTCAAGCTAGACATGAACAACAAGCTCGACAAGAACCACAACTTCACCAAGAGCAACAAGTCAATGGGAATCCTCTACACCAAGAGCAACTCTAAGTTGACAACCCTCCACGTCAAGGGTGTCATCACCCTCGAACCCAACACAATGACGAGCAACGCTACGGCAAGCTCAAGTTCACCATGCCCAAGTTCTCCGGAAGCAATGATCTCGGAGAGTACCTTTCATGGGCATTGAAGGTTGACAAGATCTTTCATGTGCACAACTATGAGGAAGAGAAGAAGATCACCATGGCATCCCTTGAGTTCCAAGACTATGTCCTCATTTGGTGGGAGCAAGTCATTGAGCGACAAGAAGCAAGAGGTGAACCACCCATCACAACATGGGATCAAACGAAGGATGTCATGAGAGCGCGCTTTGTGCCCACGTACTACAACCGCGACCTCTTCAAGAAACTCCAACTCCTCAAGCAAGGAACAAAGAGCGTTGAAGAGTACTACAAGGAAATGGAGTTTGCCATGATACGAGCCAATGTCACGGAAGATGATGAGCAAACTATGGCATGTTTCTTGAATGGACTCAACCATCCTATCAAGAAGATTGCCGACTTCCAACCTTACTCAAACCTCATCGAGCTAGTGCGGCAAGCTACAAAGGCGGAACGACAAGTGCAATATGACTTCAAGTATGCCAAATACTCTTCCAAGACATACGGCTACAACAACCAAGCTTCAACGACTCCACCACCTTCAACCTCAATCAAACCTTCTACAAGCAACGACGACAAGTCAAGTTACTAGAAAACATCGACATCCTCAAGTTGTCCTCCTACTACAAGCAACTTCAAGCCGAGAGCTTCATCATCATCTACCCCAACCGATGAGACCATCAAGACAAGTCCAATCAAGTGCTTCACATGCGGCGGCCGAGGCCACAAGTCCTTCGAGTGTACCAACAAGTGCACCATGATCCTCAACGACAATGGAACCTATGACTCCATGAGTGAAGAGGAAATGGAAGCCCGTGAGCAAGTGGCCATGCACCGGCAAGTGAATGAAGATGAAGATGATCAAGTCTTTTGCGACGAAGATTCGAGCCCTGCTCTTGTTGTCTCCAAGGTCTTGACACTTCAACATCAACAAGAAGAAGCCAAAGATGCCATATCTTCCACACCAAGGTGGGCATCAATGGAAGGTCCATAAAGGTCATCATCGACAGAGGAAGTTGCCATAACTTGGCGAGCGAAGAACTATGCTCCAAGATCCAATTGGTCAAGATGAAGCACCCCCTCCCCCATAAGCACTACAAAAAAAAGACACATCCGTGACATTTTGGGCCGAACGAAAAAAATTTCTGTCATACTTATGACACTTCTATGACGATAATTGTGACAAAACCCGGTATCATCATAGATGTGGTGGGGTCCTACTTCTATGACAAAAGATCATGATAGAAAATGGGCTTTTCGTCCTGGGCGGGCCGGGGACACAGCTGCATGACATTCTTTGGGCCGTCCATGACGGAAAAAGCCGTGGTAGAAGCAAGGGCGAGGAAAATATCGGGGTGTTCCCGGTTACGGTGGGTGGTCGGGGCCGAGCGATGCGCGTTTCTCTCGTACACGCACACGCGTGGGTGCGAGGCGTTGGGCTCTAACTGAACCCGAGCGAGGCGTTGGGCTCTAACTGAACCCGAGCGATTGCACTGCAGGCTACGCATTACTGAACCCGAGCGATCGATCGATGGCTGTTAACTGAACCCGATCAAGCGATTGCTTCGCTACTGCTGCTAACTGAAGCCGATCGATGCTGCCTCTGGATGAACAGTGAGCGTTGCTGGGGGGGGGGGTTTGGATGAACAGTTCCCGGTGGGGGTGGATGAACAGGACCCCGTGGTGTTGCCTCTGGATGAACAAGACCCTGATCGATCGAGCCGGTTGGGGCTGGATGAACTGGACCCCCTGGAGGGCTGGATGAACAGGACCACCCTGTGGAGGGCTGGATGAATAGGACCACCCCGTGGAGGGCTGGATGAACAGTAGCCCGTGGAGGGGTGGTTGAACAGGAGCCCATGGAGAGGGCTGGTTGAACAGTAGCCGGTGGAGTAGCGCGCGATGGAGGCTGGATGAACAGGAGCCCGTGGATGAATAGTCACAGGTGGAGGCTGGAGGAGGTCGACGGTGGATGAACAGTAGCCCGTGGAGGCTGGAGGGGGTCAACGGTGGAGATGAACAGTATCCCGTGGAGTCCCGTTTTGCGGTACGCCACACCCCTCCCGATGAACAGGACCCCCGTTTCGACCGTAGCGCTCCAACACAAGTTCGTTTCGTCCATTTTGCGGTACGCCACACCCCTCCCGATCAACAGGACCCCCGTTTCGACTGTAGGAGGTCCGTTTCCACTGTTTTGCGGTACGCCAGACCCCTCCCGATGAACAGGATCCCGTTTCGAATGTGGCCGGTCGAACACAAGGCCGTTTCCTCCGTTCTGCGGTACGCCAGGCCTCGTTTCCATCGGCTGTTTTGTCCAAGCCGGTTGGCTCCCACGCGTTCCGTTGCCTCCCGATGAACACGACACATTCCGTTGCCTCCCCATGAACACGACGATGATGCAGTTTCTCCGTTCCGACCCAGCCATGTACACGAGCCCTGGCCGTACGTACGCGCGAGTAAGCATTCGAGACCCCGCCCGTATGTATGTACGTGGCCGTATTTACTTTCTTGCACCCTGGCCGCTGTACGTACGTGTACATGCTACATGCGCGCCTCTACTATGACACGTGCGCGCCTCTACATCGACCAGTATGTACGTACATGTTCGCGACCAGAATGACAATGCTACGTACGCTTTGACTAGGTGGGTCCCGACTGTCACGCACTTCCTTGCCTACGAAGATGTAGCTGGTGGGTCCCAGCAGTCAAGGGGCGAATCGTTTTTTTGCCCGAATGCACTTCCTTGCATGCGAAGATGTAGCTGGTGGGTCCCAGCAGTCAGGGGGAAACATTTTTTCACGAATACGGTGGCTCGTCCAGTGAGTCCCCGCTGTCAGGTGGAGGAATAATATTTTGCGCGTAATAAGGAGGCACTTCCTTGCTGCGGCAGTGGACCCAGCTGTCAGCCTCTCCACGTACAGTACTCTTCCGATGGAAGTCGTTCCTTGACCACGTTGACCACGCCGCACCGAGAGCACCAGGGCGGTGGACGACGGCGAGGCCTAGGAAGGGGACGACACGGAGCCGAGGAAGATGCGGCAGTGGAAGCCCGCGCGGAGAGGAGTACGTGGGTTCACTGGTTCGGCTGCGGTGTGAGGCTGCCGTCGCTGCAGGGCCTGGCCAGCGGTGGGAATAGTAGGGGGCGGTGAGGCCTGCCCGGCAGCACAGCCGGCCACGGGAGGCAGGAGCATGCGGCACGACCGGCGCTGCTTTGGGCGGCTGGAGCAAGAAGAACAGAGGTTGAAGAAGCACTACGGCTGTTGGATGGACATCGTACGGTCACTGGAGCTAGAATCATTCATATTGACTAAGTTGACAAAGCACTCCGTCCCCGTCAACTTAGTAGGCCCACAAGTCAGCCACCCACCAAGGTGGGTCCCAACTAGCAGGGGGAGTATTCATTTTTTGTGCGTAATAAGGAGGCACTTCCGGTGGGTTCGAGCTGACAGCGGGGGCAACATTTTTTTTGCGAAATACGGTGACCCATCCGGTGGGTCCCAGCAGTCAGGGGGGAAACGTTTTTTTCGCAAAATACGGTGGCCCGTCCAGTGGGTCCCTGCTGTTAGGTGGAGGAATCATTATTTTCCGCGTAATAAGGAGGCACTTCCTTGCTGCGGCTGTGGACCCAGCTGTCAGCCTCTCCACGTACAGTACACTTCCGATGGAAGTCATTCCTTGACCACGTTGACCACGCCGCGTTCCGTTGCATGCATGCGTCCATGGGCGTGGTGCGTCCCCACTGTCAGCCTCTCACATACAGTCATCTTCCGATGACTCTCGGTTGTTGACCATGTTGACCACACCGTGCCGAGCACACCAAAGGCCGGTGGACGACGGCGAGGCCCCAGACTGGAACGACCCGGAGATGGGGAAGATGGGGCAGTGGAGTCGGAGATGGAGAGGAGTGGGAAACTTGACTGGTTCGGGTGCGTGGCAGCACAGCCGCGGTGCCGCCCACGGGAGACAGGAGCAAGAACAGAGGTTGAAGAAGGAGCACGGTTGTTGGATTAACATCCAATGGTCCAGCTGCTAGAATCATTTGTTGATTAAGTTGACAAAGCCCCGCGTACACGTCCGCTTAGTAGGCCCACAAGTCAGCCACCAAATCTGACGGGTCCCAGCTGTCAACGGGAGGAATAATTTTTTTCGCATAACAAGAAGGCACTTCCTTCCGTGCGAAGATACAGCTGGTGGGTCCCAACTGTCAGGTGGAGGAAACATTTTTTTCAGCTTAATAAGGAGGAACTTTCCTTGCATGCGACCATGGACCTCGTGGGTCCCAGCCGTCAGGCTCTCCACGTACAGTCCTCTTCCGATGACTCTCATTTGTTGACCATGCCGCACCGAGCGCAGCGAGGCGATGGATGACGGCGAGGCCCCGGACGGGAACGACTCGGAGATGGGAAGACGCGGCAGTGGAGAGTGGAGGAGAAGGGTTATAACTAGTTCTGGTGCGGCGTGGGGCTGCAGTCGGTGGAGAATAACAAGAGGTGTGGAGGGGTGGAGGGATAGCCTGGCCAGCAGTGGGGTAGCGCTTCGCAGCGATGCGTGCTAAGCAGAGCCGCCGGAGGCCGGACCAGGCGGTCCCGGCGATGCTGGAGGAAGAAGACGAGAGATTGAAGGTGCATTCCTACCAAGTTGACAACGCCCTGCGTAGGCTTCGACCTATTGGCCCACATGTCAGCCTGCAAAAATGTGGCATATATTTAACCCATGTTTTCTTGAATGTATAGTCCATTTGCTGGGCTGGGTGAACAAATAATTTCGCGTCAATGTGGCCCATTTATATTATCTAAGAAATCCCAGCCCATTTGCACTTCCTTCAAATACATGAATTAGCTGGGCTCGTTATATATATAATGTTATGTTAGAAGGAGCAATTAATATCAAAAATAAACCAGAGAGGCACATTTTTTATATACATAATTAACAAATTAGCGAGTTATTGCTCAAATAAAATTGAGCGCGTTATTATTACATTGGTCCTTAAAATCTTCGCAAGCTTTTGTAGCAATCACCAGGATTTTCCTTGCCTGTGAGTCAAAAACAACCAGGATTTTCCTTGCCAACTTGTGTTAAACATTTACTTTTATAAGTTAATAACACGTGGGATGTTTTCATAATGTATATATAAGTCTCTATAAAATATACGATAATAGTAATAATATAAATATATAATGTGGTTAAAAAAATACATTGGGCTGCCGATCTTTAAGAAAAAGCCCATAGGCCGGTATGGACCTCAAAAAATAAGTTGAAACCACTGTCACCCGTATGTCGTGGGCTACGCATGTTAAAATACAAAACCTAGGCCTAGCTGATACTTGTTCGCCCTCTAGAAAAAAATGATACCAGATCCCTGAGCGAACTGGATTATAGAGGGGGCCGACGGCACGACTGAAGAAGCACATCAGGAGCAATTTTTTTCTTCAGTGGATGGCTCTCGATGGCATTTTTTTACTTGCCTCTGCACCATACAACTTGTATTTTTTAGCCTCCCAGTCCGTGGTGGACCAACAACCCATTTGCTGGGCGGGCCAACCTACAGAAACCAGCACTCGATTTTTCATCAAGCCCCAAAAACAACGCAACACTATGTTTGTTTTGAGGCCGAAAACATTACGGCAGGGGTTGAGCGGGGGAGGGGCAAGAAAGAGCAAAAAAATAAAAAGAGCTGATGCGCCGTTGCTACCCTAACAAAGCAGGTGCAATTCTTCTCGGGAAGAAGGTGTGCCGTTGACACCCACACGTCACATACCCCACGATAGGCATACTAACAAGTTCACACACAAGCACAACAGAAAAGGTAAACATTTGTATCAAACTCAGGTTCACAGGACACGTTCATATTCATAGCCAACACTCACTATCAACAACTCAAAAGATTCATATATACACAAGTTCAGCATGTCTATGGATCCAAATGATTGATAGATCACACAACAATATTCATAGATAATTCACAAAAAGATTCAGATATACACATGTTCAGTATGTTTATGCATCCAAATGATTGAGATCACAGCCAATATGATCCATGGACGACCTTTAATTACCTATGGTACAGACTGGTAAATGGTGTTCAGTCGGAGGTACTTCTTGCTAAAATTAATGCTTGTACGAGTAAACTTTCGAGTACATAAGAGGCAGCACAGACAATCTGAACTTTGCTTTATCCTCAAATAGTGGCCTCGTGCCGAGGGAGGTTTGAGCAACTTGGCCACTACTTTAATCCAACTAGTTTACTGGCTCATCTTGGTCCTGTAGCTCGCCAAAATTCTACATTGTAGACTGGTAAATGGTGTTCAGTCGGAGGTACTTCTTGCTAAAATTAATGCTTGTACGAGTAAGCTTTCGAGTACATAAGAGGCAGCATAGACAATCGAAACTTTGCTTGTAGGTTTATCCTCATATAGTGGCCTCGTGCCGAGGGAGGTTTGAGCAACTTGGCTACTACTTTCATCCAACTAGTTCACTGGCTCATCTTGTTCCTGTATCTCGCCAAAATTCTACATTGCAGACGAGAAAGGAGGCGGTTGAGAAAATGAACCACCCAATTTTTTTGTGCAGTTCAACTGAAATGGAGCATCCCTAGCGTGCAGACTGATTAAGTGCCAGATGAATATACGCGTCAACCAACTTGTCTGGAATCTTTAGACTCCATGCCATACAGTTCGCTACCATATGTGCCGATAACCAAAAGGCACAAGTTGGGACCAAAGACTGGACTGCGTTTTTCTGGGCTATGCGCCAAGCAATATTTTTGGCGTTCACTCTCCTAATACTTGGAGTTTGACAATTGGTTGACGTTGGTTGATACTCGAATGAATATAGGCACTTCTTCTTGTCAACATCGATGCTTGTCTGAGTGAACTTTGGAGTACATAGCAGCAGCATAAGTACCTGTCCATCTGATCTTTTTGTGCAGTTCTACTGATATCACCCGATGTAATGATTTGCCTGCGAGTTCAGGCTCCAAGTTACTCCTTTATGAAATTGGCAAACAGTAGCACAATACCAAATTACCAATACATATGACAAGCACAATAATCAGGATAAAGACCAGTACCAACCTGTGTGAGGTAGCATATCAATTACTATTTCCTTTGACTGGAAGCCAAGATAAGCCAAGCGACTGACAGCAAAGGAAGAATTCAAGCGGAGATTAGCGACTAATAGGAAAGGAAGGAAGCTATCGAGGCAATGAAGCACCCAAAGTTTTTGTGCAGTTCCACCAAAATCGAGCATCCCTGTTGGCACATATATTGAGAGAGTGAGATTACTGTAATAGTGGGTCTAGTTGATGAAACACACACTAACAAATAGAAGCACCCTCATTATCTTAATGGGTAAAGTTAGCATTCCCTCCCTGCTCCACCACATGATTCACCTCCATAGACAAACATACACATGTACATGATTCAGCATAGGGTGCGACTAAAGATTTGTTTAACTCCGACAGGAAAATTAGGCAGCAATAAATTAGTGGTACTTAAGTACTCCTAATTAATTAAGTGAGACAGCAGAAGTGGGAGGGCTACCTGGAGGATCGTCTCACATGTAAGGTAGTCATTGCCGGAGCCCTTGAATGGCCTCGACTGAGGCCTCTGGCTTCAGCAAGATCGCCTTGGCACTGTTTACTCTTCTTCTTCTTCCTCTTCATGCTCTGTTTCTCATTCTCCTCACCAGTTGGTGAAACCAAGTACATGATTGGCCTTGTATTTCAGAATTGGTTTTGTCAGTGAGGGAGTACAAGTGTACTAGTAAAAAATAGCATTATTTTCTCATGGCAGTCGCAAAATAGAGATGAACACATGCATTAAATATCATTCTTACCTAAAGGAAGGTTATGGTGCCAATATGGATGCTGAGGATTGGAACACAGATCTCCCTTTGTGCAGTTCCACCAAAATGAACCAACTGTTCCATTCTGACATTCCAGTTAAACAGCACAAAAGTCACTTATTTTAAGAAGAGTTTTGTGCAGTGCACCAAAAGGTCACAACAGCAACCAGGTGAAATGGATATCCCTGTTTGCACAAAAAGCTACAGAGGAAACAGTCAGAGTCTCAAACAATTACATGCAAAAACATTTGGCTAAACTTGTCATGGCTTATAACAGTGGCATGGCTTCATTTTTACCAGGGGCATTAGATTAAGAACAACTAAATATTTGGTATAAGGGCATGGGACAGTGGGTGCACTAGCAGTCCAGCACCATGTACCTAAACATGGGCATAAAGTGGTGATTCATAGTTTGTTGCCCCGAGAAACAAACATCCAAGAAACATATCTGGGTTGGTCCCATTTTTGTTCACTCTAGCCACCTACTCCTATGTGTGGATAGCAAATCTAGTCCTGGTCATACCACTATGTACAGCGTTACCCCTATATTTCCCTTTTCGACCAAGAGACCGGTTGGATGACCAGTCTGTACTACTTTCACCCCCTTTCCTTCCTGTTTGTACCAAGTCCGATGTACTACATACTAAATTCCCCCACCCCCACTTTATTTCTTGTTTGTACCAACTACAAGATTCGACTCCATGAAGTAGCTTTACCTCTAACAATAGAAAAAAAAAGGTGATGTTGGACCATCCGACCGAGAGGGGCTGAGAGGTAGAAAATGATGCACATGCAGCGATGTAGCAAGCTGGGGCAGTAGAGCTAAGGAGGTTTCGAAGGAAGATATACCTGAAGGTTGTCGGGATGTGGATAGGTGGGCGGCGGGAGGCCGGATCCGCCCACACTAGGGCAACGACGAAGGGATCGGAGGACCTCCCGCGCCGGCGCTCGGCCAAAGATAACGGTGCGGCCGGCAGTGGGTCTCCTCCCTCGCTGTCGACTATGGCCTAAATGCTGCCCCTCCTTCCCTTCACCGGCGGAGGGGGATACGTCCAGATCTGTAACCAGCGGTGAGGATAGAAAGACAGTGTGTTTTGAAGGGAGAAAGACAGTGTTACCACCCCTATCTTGTTTAGATCTGGAGAGGATGAGAGTGTGTGAATAGAGCAACCCTAGCAAGCAAGCGCGGAGGCTCCGGCCTATATATACGTAGTGGGGTAGTTTCCCTTTTTCACTCCATCAAAACAATCGTTTAAAATTGTGTACTACGTGCCAGGTCGCCATTTTTTAGTTGTTGATTGTTTTTTGAGATAGCTACCCGCTTGTTCCAAGTGGTGTTACGGTGTGCCAGGTCGCACTTTGTATCGTTCAAGTCTGGTACAAGTCCCTCCATTAAATGAACAACCACCCCTCGTAAAATTTTTGAACAAGCCCACGACTAAAATTATCGGAAACGTGGGTTACCCCAACATGCATTATTATTTATATTTTCTACTCCCTCCATTCCTAAATATAAGTCTTTTTTATTAGCCACACCTAAGACAAGATTTTTTTATTAGCAGTGAACCCCACATGTCATAGACACAAAAAGTGTGGCAAGATTCCCTTAGGCAAGCCAAAGTGTGTCTAACAATTTGAGCAACTCAAGTTAGGCAAGTGTGGCAAGTGTGGGAAAAATAATGTGGCAACATAAGACAAACATAGTCACAATCCAAACAGCCCCGTAATTTTTTGTGACATGCATGAAAATTTGGTTAGTTAAATTTATAGTCAAAATTTGGCAAGGTGCATCAAGTCAACACATGCAAGTATCAAAAGGGAAGTCACGGCATGCATGCATGCGTTGTACTCCCTCCGTTTCCAAATATAAGTCTTTTTAGAGATTGCAACAAGTGACTACATACGAAGCAAAATATGTCTACATACATCCGTATGTAGTAGTCCATTTGAAATGTGTAAAAAGACTTATATCGAGTGCAGTGCTCAACTCGTACAAGACCGAGAAGTTTGATTACTACAACACCCTCTCCTTCGTGGACTGAGCTCCGGTGCCTTAACTGCACCTGCCTTTGGCTGCATGACAGGTGGGCCAACCACCTGTTGGGCCCACCTGTCATAGACGCAAAGGCAGGAGCAGTAAGTCAATGAAGCTGCGTCCCTCCCTCGCGCATGAGCGTGGTGGCTGGCAGGACTAGTAGGAGCTTTCGCTACACGCTTCTTGACGGCGGCGAACTTGCGGATGGAGTTGACCATCATGTCGTCCATGCGAGAGGCGAAGCCGGCGTCGGCGAGGGCTACGACGCCGGCGGTCGCCAGCACCGTCTGGAAACGCTGCGTGGTGCGGGGCCGCATGCCAGCGCCTTGGATGATTTGGCATAGCCGACTGCCGCTCGCGACCATCGCCTCCATAGGTGCTTCTGGCTCCTGGTCACTTGGTCTTGGATTGGAGTGAGCAGTGTTGCGCAGAGACTAAGGAGTAGATGGATTGGAGTGGTGGGGCGCCTCTATATAAGAAACCATACTCTGTTACACTCACATCGTGCTGGCTCTATTATGCTTCTCCAATTAATTCCCTCTGCATGTAGAGTAATTTGAGGATGCATCATTGACCGTTCAACGTCTTAGGAACCGCTACCCTCTCCCTCCTTGGCATTCAATCACCTATGGAGGCGACTGCCGCTCACGTCTATCGCGTGTCAGGAGACGTTCCCGTCGACGACGAGGTGCCTATGGTGACTTCGTAAATTTCAAGATGATAGTACTAGTATACTCAATATTGTGCACCGCGACCAAGGCCGAGAGGAAAACGAGAGAACTACATATTTATTTACGGTTTAGATTCACTCATTTTGCTCCATATGTACTCCGTCTCGGTGTAGTCTAGTCACTTGTTGAAATATCTAGAAAGGCAAATACTCCTTTTCTGGTTTACAGGGCTATACTAGCAAGTAGTACTACAATAGTGGGCTCATATAGCGATTTTGTCTCATGCAAGAGCCTGGCTATATGCGTGCTCCAAGGTTCGCAACTGCCACGTTCGGGTTGCACTTGGCTCTTCGCCTCTTCGAGAAGACGAACAATGATGTTACTACTACTGCTTCTACAGTATCGAATCCACTGCTGCATGTTCGAATCCACTGCTGCATGTCCGTCCATCGCGAGCGGGAGGGATAAGCAAAAGCCTGTCCTCGTCTGCGAGCCACCGCACGCATGGGCAAGGGAGAAGGCGTGTAGTAGTAAAATCAAGCTTCTCCTTGTTGTACGAGTTGACACGACACATCATAGCACTGGCCCCACATGGTTGCCTCTAAACTTGGCTGAAAGACCCGTAGTGTACAATACTCCATTTGCTGCAACCTCTAACATTTACTCCACCACAAATTAAAATATATATTCCTGTCTTGACCAGATGAGCGTGCAAACTAGAATCACCAGGATGACAGGTAGGGCCAGAAGATTATTTTAACCAAAAAATATAGCATGGAGCCGACCCCAATGATTTTAAGCTTACAGGCACGGTACACGCTATCCTAGACTACTCTACACATGAAACTGCCACACGAGCGTCCGGGCTGCGCTTGGCTCTTCGCCTCTTCGGGAAGTCCAACAATGGCCCTGTTTGGATACTCTAACTCAGTTAGAGGTTAGAGTTAGATTCTAACCCTGAACTAACTCTAACCAAAAAGGTGTTTGGATAGCAGTGCTAGATGGAGCGTGGATACGGCGAGGTGCCTTCACGGGCGGTGCGAGAGAGAGGGAGGGGGAGGACAAGAAGCTTCGAGGAAGTGAGGAGAGATCTGCCTCGAGGAAGTGCCATCTGACACCGATTGAACTACTGCATGTCCACCGCGTACGGGAGGGAGAGCGTGTAGCGAACGAAAGCTTCTCCTAGTCCTGCCAGCCACCACGCTCATGGGCGAGGGAGGGACGCAGCTTCATTGACTTACTGCTCCTGCCTTTGCGTCCATGCCAAGTGGGCCCAACAGGTCGGTGGCCCACCTGTCATGCAGCCAAAGGCAGGTGCGGTTAAGGCGAGAGGGCGTTGTAGTAATCAAACTTCTCGGTCTTGTACAAGTTGACGCGACACATCAAAGCACTGCACTCGATATATTTCAATAATTTGCGTTTACCGATGAATTAATTACAACGCATGCATGCATGCCGTGACTCTCCTTTTGATACTTGCATGTGTTGATTTAATGCACCTTGAAGTAGTATGAATATGTAACGGTAAAGCTTTGTAATGCCCCGGCCCTAATAAAGCGAGAGATGGTTGTGCACGAGGAGGGTGAGATCATGCAGACGGAACAGGACCTGACGATGGAGCTCTCTATGGTCTCGATGGACCTCACCTTGCTCCACTGCCCCTTGTGCCTCCGCCCCTTGAAGCCTCCAGTGTATGAGGTTCGAATACACCTTGTCTGTTCGGCTGATCGAGCAAGGTGCAGGTTTCTTGATTGATGTGTTGTTCGATTGATTTGTGCAGTGCAAGGGAGGGCACCTGGCTTGCACGGACTGCCGCGTCGAGCGCCCCGGGAACCAGCGGCAGTGCCAGAAGTGCGAGCACGGCGGTGGCTTCGACATGCGGAACACGGCGGTGGACGCCGTCCTCTCCTAGGTGAGGGTGGAGTGCCCGCACGAAGGCTGTGGGCTCTACGTCACTTACCACAAGCTCGCCGATCACCAGAGCATGTGTCCGTTCGCGCCCTGGCAAATGCCCCGTGCCCGTCTGCGGCTACGAAGGCCCGCCGCCGGTGCTCTCCCACCACATCAGCACTGTGCATCCCATGCCCGTGCACAGGATCCAGTATGGCAAGGCGCTCCAGCTGCAAGTGCCACTGTCGGAGCCACGGCTCTTGCTGTTCACGGAGGAGGACGGCCGCATGTTTTTCTTGGTCGGCAGCGTGCTCGACATCGGCGCGCCTATCACCGTGTCGGTTGTCTGCATCAGAGCGGGGGCGTCCCCACTGCCGCACTACGTGGCCAAGCTATGGGCGAACGGCCCGCCGGGGGAGCCCAAAGGCAGGACCGACGCTGTCAAGGTGGAAATGGAGGTGACAAGTAGCAGGGATCCCGACGACGTCGCCGTGCAGGAGCTGACCTTCTTCACAGTTCTGCCCAAGCTACTGGCCGGGGCTAAGCAGGTGTCCCTCCACATTCAGATTGACAAGCTCACGTCCTAAATGATTCTACAGTGCCTTCTGTTTATCTTAGTAATATGCTAATATAGGGGTTAGCTCGGTCTACTTTAGCTTAAGAGATGGTGGGTTTTGGTGGAGATGCAGCAATTACCTCGACATCAGATCAGCAGTGAAAGTAATTTCGAACAGTCGAATGGATATTTTGTGTCTGTTGGATATAAAGATCCTTTGGGTAAGAAGTAAAAGCTTATATGCTTTTTTTTCGAAACGGAACAACGATACTAGTATAATTTTTGTTGACATGCACTAATTTGAAACGGACGTCGGGCTGTAGCTAGAAGGGCGGTTGGGACGCGACATCGGCCCATACCACGGTGACCCCCGATTGGGATGCACCAACCGTGGATTTTCTCCCTCGCCGATGTCGACCGCGTCTACGCAGAACATTGTTCCCTTCCCCCAGCCGCGGGATCAGGCCGGATATGTGACCAGCGGTGTGGCCGCCGTCGTTCTATGCTTGTGAAGAGAGCAAGCCAAGCAAGCAGGCTTGTAGCTTAGGCTCCTGCTAGTGTATATATAGTGGTTTTCTTTTTCTCTCCATATCAACCATTTTATATTGCGTACATGTCATAAGAGTGAAATGATGATTGCTTCTTCCGACTAACTTACTGTGTGATTTGACTGCTCCTTTAGTGGCCCCTACACGTACTCCCCTAACGTGTATGCAACAGTCACACGTACACTTGGACGCAAAAACGCGCGCGACGCCCTAATGCATGCATGTCCGAGCACACGACGGAACACACACGGTCACGCTCAAGTGCTCAACCTACATGTGCATGCACACACATACTCAGCCAGGGTGAGCTAGTGACCGTATAAACACCGGAAAATGTATATATTGAGCGCAATGAGCATATTATGAAGTCCACTGACCGTATTTTTACAAATATACAGTGACAGAGAGTGTATTTATCTCGTTTGAAATTAAGCCATATTAACCGGAGAGGAGGCTGTATGGACTAGCATTACTTTGCTATGTCCCGACTTGCCGAACGAGGAGAAGCTTGCAGGACGGGAGAAGCGTGCGTGCGGTGGCTCGTAGGACAAGGAGAAACTTTTGACTAATGCAAGCTGTCCTTCGCTCAGGCGGTGGACGTGCAACAGTTAATTCGGTGTCAGATTGCCAGAAGCATACACTATACTAGTACTATTATTGTTGCACTTCCCGAAGAGGCGAACAGCCAAGCGCAAAGTTTACTAGTACTAGTACTACTACTATAGTCTATAGAGGTACTATACTAGTACTAGGAACCGGATGGAGGAGCGTCTGCACTCTTATTATATTTTTAAAATGTGATAAAGCAGTCTTCAACACATTTGGTTCTCTTCGAGGGTTCTCGCATGTGATAATGGAAGTTGATTGCATGGAACACTCGCCACAATTCTCATAATTTTGGCTCATATCCTGTTACAAATAGGAGATCGGTAATATTTCCTCTCTTTTTTGTTATTCAGCATGTAAACATGTCAACAAACCTTGTGGTGCATCTTTGTGCGAACTGTGCTTGCTGCACTTTGAATGTGGCCGAGAGCTGGCTTGATGAAACACCTCGCTTCCTACTTCTTTTTTTGCGGGATACCTCGCTTCCTAGTGACCAGTGTCTTGGCTGATCGTCCTAAGAATGCTTATATATGAATAAAGCTCTCTCATTTACCCACAAAAAAGATTAAGCCATATTAACCGGAAAGGAGGGAGTATGGACTAGCACTACTTGTTGGTGTGTCCCGTCAACTCGCAGAACGAGGAGAAGCTTGCAGGACAAGGTGAAGCTCGCTTACGCCTTTTGACTAATGCAACGTACCCTCGCCCAGGCGATGGACATGCATCAGTTCATTCGGTGTCAGATTGCCAGAGGCATACACTGTAGTACTGAACATGCGGAGTACCATCATTGTTCGACTTCACGAAGAGGCGAAGAGCCAAGCGCAAGGTTTAGTAGTACGAGTACTACTACTACTAGCACCGCATGGTGGAGCCTCTGTACTCTTATTTTTCTTAATCTCTGATAAAGTACACATTTATTCCGGAGAAGGGCGGAAAACGGCAGCCCAACATGTAATGATGATATCGATCAACCATGCTCGAATATATCTTGGCCTCTGTGCGAGCCCGTCTGTCTGTTCTCGCTCCTCGTCTCTCTCAAGGAACGGCGGGTTGGCCATTTTGCCGTCAATTGAGATCGGTTTGCTCACACTTCGGTCCCACATGTCAGTGATATGCCAAGAGGAGGTGCGGAGACCGACTGGCCATACACGTACTTGGTTTTGCACCTTCATACTACTCCTCCCTCCGTCACAGTTTACAGGGCGCACTTCATTATGATGCATTTCTCTCAATGCATTTCCACCACCAGAGAGACTTTAGACGCGTTTGGTTTAATGCTCAATTAATTAGGGCGTGGTAACCGCAATTTTCTCTCGATGTAGTACTACGGAGTGGAGTAAGTGCATGCATGTGTGTACCCGGGGTGGAAGCACTGCATGCATGTGTGTACGCATTATTTCCTCTAGTAATAGATGCCGTGCTATAACTACCAATGCTATTTTTCAGGCCGATCGCTAGTCGCCTTGGTCCCAGAGATTTTCTCTTTTTCTGAAGCGCGCTCTATAAACAGTGACGGATGGAGTAGTATGAGCGGATTCAAAGAAGAGCGTATTGATGGTTGCTTCTTCTAAGCAACTTACAGTGGGAAAGGTGGGGCTTATGTTTTGACTGCTCATTACTCACTATTAATGCGGCACAACGACCGGTCTGAGTCTCCCATGCGGCTGTGCACTACCCCCTCGGTTCTTAAATATACTCCGGAGTATTTGTCTTTCTAGAGATTTCAACGAGTGACTACTCAAATATTTGTCTTTTTAGAGATTCAAATGGACTACTACATACGGATGTATATAGACATATTTTAGAGTGTAGATTCACTCATTTTGCTCCGTATGTAGTCACTTGTTGAAATCTCTAGAAAGACAAATATTTAGGAATGGAGGGAGTACACATACGAAGCAAAATGAGTGAATCTACACTCTAAAATATGCCCATTTGAAATTTGTAAATAGACAAATATTGTTGATGACAGTTGCGATGACAAAAAAGTAGCATATTCCTTGTCCTAAGGGAAGATAACAACACGGTTGTGTTTGTCTAAAACGGTGTGAGGACGAGATTGCAATATGGAAAGTACGCCGGACGAGCTACGTTTTGTGCAAAGAACTATGGAAGATCCACATGCAGCAACGTGGGAAGACGGGCAGTGGAGCAAGGCCGGAGGGGATACCTGGAGGTCGTCGGGATGTAACTAGGTGAGCGGCGGTGGGCGGAATCTGCCCATCTTGCAGCAGCGAGCAGGTGGCATAGGCCCTACCGCGCCGGAGCTTGGTCAGAGAGAACGGCGTGTACCACAGATCGAGACGTGCTGCCTCAGCACCGTCGAACGGAGAAACGATGCACGTCCTCCCTTTCCGCCGGTGGACGGGATGCGGCCGGATCAATGACCAACGGTGAGAGAGAGAGAGAGGCCACCGCAGCCTTGTGTGAGATACTCTGAAGAGAGACAAACTAGGCAGGGAGGCTCCATTGTATATAGTGGAGCGGACTACCTTTTTCTCCATAAAAATCGTTTTATATTCTGTGTATGTGCCATTGAGCGATATAATTTTTTTTTAAAATAACGCGCCAACGCATCAAGTCGAACTTTGTTTCGTGCACGCGTGGTACACGACCTCCGTAGGTAAACAACCGCTACACGCGTTCAAATTAGCACGTGGGCTGCCATTTCGTACAGAAATGAGCTCCACCATGTACCCGTGCGGGTGTGGCTGGGCACGAAGCGTGAGTACGTGCACGGTGCACCTATTCTCTTCTTGTATACGTACACCACCTACGTGGGGTTGTGTGAGAGAGATACAAACGTAGAGAGATATAGTGTGTGGGTTCATGAGAGTTTTTTTGGGGGGGGGGGGTCAATCAAAAAATGTAACATATGCAATGTGTGTGAAATAGAGTCCTGGATATATCATATATATAGAGGGGGCGATCCATGAGAAGAGAGTGGAGGTATCATCGACTTGAGGTGTCCATAGAATCGAAGAGAGGGATGATGTGTGTGTGTGCGCGCGCGGTCGATAAAGAGTGCCATCGAATCTGTGTGTGCCCACGTCAAAGATATAGAGTGGCTGGCCTACTAGAACGAGAGAGGGGACATGTGCGGTTTGTCTCTGTGGCATGGATACCTACCTACAGTGCTCGACTATCGGTGTGTGGTGGGGGGGAGGGAGGCCTAATTAACTATAGAGGTACAATGGCTGGTATATGTGTGGAGGAGGAGAGAGGACTACCTCATGTATTAAGGGAGATCGATCTACCTCATGTATTAAGGGAGATCGATCGACATCCATGCATATGTGTAGGAGAGGAATAAGGTTGGGAGAGAGACAGAGCTAGAGTGTTGGAGGGGGTGGTAGTGGAGTTGCTTCTAACAAATGGTGGGATAGGCTTGCCAGACAACCGGAGGGCATGCCTGCAATATCAATAAGAGAGGGGATGGCTTCCTGTCTGTGCACGTGCATGTGAGAGACGGGTCAGGAGGCATGCACGAATGATGAGGGTGGAAAGATATGGTTGTGGTAAGCAGACATAACTACATAGGAAGATCAATCGTCCTTTGTCAGAGAAAGGAGAGACATAACTTGTGAGGTACGTCGATCGATGGGGGGGGATAGTTAAAGTCGACCTAGGTATATGTTGGGAGATCGATCGGTATACATGCATGTGTGTGTTAGAAGCAAATGAGGCACGGGGAGAAGGATAGAGAGAGAGGGATGCATCTAGGAGGTGGTGTGAGAGTCATACTATATCGAGGGGGGAGGAGTGTGCGAGTACGAGATCGATGAAAAGAGTGGTGGGAGTGAGGCATGGACGGTGATAAGAGAAGAGGGGAAGCTTGTGTTTGTGCTAGGCACACCTGGCTAGAGAGGCATATCGATCGATGTGTGCCGTAAAGAAGGAGCTGGGGGGGCCTACACACACCATGGGTGAACGACCTAAAGTGAAAAGACGAATTTGCGCGATGGAGCTAGAGAATGCTGAGGGAGGGTGAGAGGGATGCGGGCGTCTACATGCGCGAGAGAAAGTTAGCGCTAGCTAGCTACAAAGATAAGAGGATTGTGTGGGTGTAAAAGACGAATAGAGATCATACTTCATTATAAAAAGCGAATTCGGATATTTGAAGAATTTATCATAGTGTTTTAAACCGACGCATGTGTGAATATATATAACGGTGATACACATGGTGTGGTTATGAACATGTTATACTACATATAATATATTTTATCTCCACTCTTATAAAAAAACAGAGTTGTTGATGATGGTGCCATCTTGCAATATAGGCCGTCCGATTTATATCTGACGGATAGGAAGGAAACTATGGCAATTTTGAAAAAAGATACCCACGTCCCTCTCCATATTTGCAAATTAGGCCTCCCCTTGATCATGTTGATGTTCTGTGGAACGCATGGGCATTTTGCTAGTACTACGTATAACATATAGAACATTGATCATAATTTGGGCTAATGTGTGGCTTTTGCAGCTCAGGTCTAAATACTTGTCATAATGTAGGGGGCGGGGCACTATACTATGTGTGATAAACACGGTGTACACGTATGGAACATGGTTTAGATTATGAATATATAGTTAGTACATCAAATGTACTATTATTTGGAATCAACATCAAGTGTATTCAAAAAATAGAATTCGAGTTCATGTAGTACACATAGTTCATATCTATCTCTATAGTAATCATGTGGTGTGTTATTAAGGTAATACACGAATGATGGTTGAAGTTGGCAACAATCATGATTATAGATTCTTATTGAAATAGAGAAACGAATTCAAATTCAGTTCGAATTGCTGCGGTAGTATAGACATTTGGAATGCACTAAAATGTTGGTATGAGTAGGTTACATGCATTATACAGCAAGCGAAAAAATTTAATTGGACATAACATGGATTCATACTCCCTCCTTCCATCTATATAGGGCGTAATGCATTTTTAAGACCACCTTTGACTATTGACAAGATTAATAGTACATGACATGCACAATGTGAAAATTATATCATTGAAAGAACCTTTCACAGACGAATTTAATGGTGTGCTTTGTGTAAGTTGCATGTCATATATTATTGCTCTAATATTTGGTCAAAGTTAGCATCGAAAAATGCATTAGTCCCTATATAGATGGAAGGAGGGAGTAGCTTTGAATAGCATTTTCATAGTAAAACGGGGCAAGACTCTCTCTTTGTGTGGTGTGAATAGTTTTATTTTTTTCGTTCTCTTTTTGGTTGAGGGAAGTGCGAATTGATTTGGTACGTACAAGTACAATATTACACGTTAGGCTTGTCCCTAAAATTCAACCCGCGTCTTGTTATATCCCGAAAATTCAGATATCGTGCTCCCAAAACTGGCGCCTTCACAACCCGCGCCTGGCTATCCCAAAATTACAACGCACGCGAAAACTCCCTCCAGCTGCCAAATCCCGACACGCGAAATCCCCCTTCTAACCCTGAGCCAAAAGGGCCGCTAGTTCAAATCGGTGGGGGGGTACTTTTGTAACACACCCTACATTTTGGACAAGCGCGTCCCTAAGTCATGGTTCACCCCCTCCCATCGCCTCCTTTTGCCATTCGAAATCCCATGCCGCCATAACCTCTCCGCTCCAGCCGCGAAACCCCACCCTCCTCCGTCCGCCACCTCACCGCTACCCAGCCGGAGCCTCTTCCCCGACGACGTCGTCCAGTGCAATAGCTCGACGTCCCTCGTCCACCTCCCCGGATGAGGATCCGCCGTCCATCTCGTTGTCCCGCCGGTTCAGCCGCCCCGTCCTCCACCTCCAAGGAGCTGCTCCGATGATCGCCTCGTCTATCGCGGCTGCTCCATCCCCACAGCGCCGCCTTAACCCGCTCCACCGGAACCGCAACATCCTCACCGACTCCTCGGACGAAGGCGAGGCCTACTCGGTGCCACCAAAGAGGTTGTACACTCATCGGATCGCACCTTCTCCTTAGCTCGACCTCCCGGCGCCGACGGTGCTCCATCCCGCACCCCCAAGGAGCGGCTACCTTGAAGCCGGCGCCGCGGGCGACATCTCCACGGCGGCTCTCCCCCAGTGTGAGGCCCCTTCTGCGGCGGCGTCCATACCAGTCGGATCTGCTGCTGCTGCTCTGGCTCTCGCTCGATCGCTCGCTCGCCCAGCTGCTGCTGCTCCAGCTCTCGCTCGCTCGCGCTGCTGCTGCTCTCCCCCTCGCTCGTGCTGCTGCTCTGCTCCGATTTAGCTACACTTCAGTCGACTGAATCGACTTTTGGGTCAGTCGATTTTCAGGGGGGGCTCGCCGGAGTTAAGGACGAACCACCCGCAGCGGGGACAGGGCTCGCCGGAGAGGTACCCCACTATCTACTTAGGGTTCAGGGTGGGGGGCGGGGGGCCTATAGGGCTGGCCAGGGCGGCGGCGGACCGGCGGTGGGGAGTTGTTTCGGGGCGGCGAGGCGGCGCTGGGGCCGGCGGTTCGGCCGGTGGTGGCTGGCGGCTCAGGGGGGTGCAGGTTGAAGATGAACTGCAGGCCCTCCCTAAACTACATGTCAAGTGCCTCTCTGCTACCATTGCGTTCAGTTTCGACAGTAACATTCAGATTCCACAGTAATTTCGGTTTTGACAGTTAAGTTCAGAGTCAACAGTTTTACCTCACCTGTTGTAGTCAGGTAGTTTTTGGTGATGTAAATTTTACATCTATTTTACATCATCTATTGGAGATGCTATTAGAATCCCACTTGAGATTGACGATGTCTGTCTTGTGCTGCTTCAGCCTTGACGTCTTACGGCTCACCGGGGCTGCTCCAATGACAGAACGATCCATCACAACAGAGTAGTGCCCTGGACGCCGTCTACAGATTCCTCAGATCTTCCTCCACACCTCCGATAGCCACCTCTGTGTCAACTGCTTCAGCGACCAACCCAATGATGCTGAGGTCGACACGGCTACGGCAAAGAGGTTGTACACTTGTTGCATCACTTATTACTATACATTCATGTCGATCCATTAGGGCTATTTTGGTGGCAGAATAACATTAGTGGCAGAATAACATTCTAACTGTACACGCTTTCATATGGTTTGACTTTATTTTGGCCATGTTTCTTTACATTCCTCTGCTCTTCCAATTCCTGTAAACCAAACACTCAAGTTGACAGAAATCCTGTGTTTACAAATGCTCTATTTACCATGTGCAATCCTATCCTATTCCGATGTTTTTTCCTATCCCTGCGTTTTTAGAATCATGCAAGCCAAATGAGCCCTTACAGAATTACTTCAGTTACAGGTAGGTGTCGAAGGGAACTTTGTGTGGTTTGTCCTACTCTTGCTACGACGTCGTCCACCTCAACTGAGCTGCTCCATCGACAGAAACATCCACCAAACCAGACATCACGACTCCTGACCGTCTTTCGCCGCCTCAGATCTCCTTCCCTGCCGCCGACACCCACCGCAACGGCATCACCATCATCGACTCAGCAGATGAACCTGAGGAGTACACGGGTCCACAAGAGAGGTCACACTCTTTTGTTTCTACTTATGTTATGCATTGCTTAAAATTACCTACTACTTTATCGTCCTGTTCACCTCTTGGACTCCAAGTCAGGTCCAAATTAATGTTCAAACTTGAGTTCTAAATTAGTTGTGGGGCACATATCGAGGAAGCAATGAATAGTATCTCTGTCTAATATCTGGTTCACCTAGGGTATGCCTATGTTGTTCATCTTGGGTGGGAAACAAATAGTAAAGCAATCGTCATCTATCTTTTTATTAAATTAAAGCAATCATCAGCCTGCTATCATTATTTTTGGATCCATCCACTGGTTGTTACCATCACTCTAAATTTCTGCATGCTCTCCTTACATAATCTCACCATATTTTTTCGTATGCATGTCAGATATTGTACACAGTCATGCTGAACATGTAGAGAAAAAGAGAAGAGTTTTGCGCGGCAATACAATGTCATGCAGACATCGCTCCATGGTGGGTTCAATGGCAAACCCTCCCCACCCCTCTCCAGATTGTAATCCAGAGGAAGATATCTGTTCTGAGGCGAATTCAGATGCCGCTGACCACTCCTATTTACCCCCCAAGGTGTTTGCTCTACCTTGGCATGCTGATGTTAGTCATATCATGCATATGTTGCCTTGCAGTACCTACTTTTGACATCATATATGTCATCTGCTTAGTTTAGACATGTTCTGGAATGCTACCTGTTTAGTTTCTATATCATATATGGGAATTGTGCAGTCTCGTGTCTTTTAGCCAGCCATAATATACGTGAAATGTGCAATGCCATCCTGTTTAACCAGGCAACATATATTTGAATGATATCTTGCCCATCCTTTTCTTCATTACATTTCCATTTGTCGACAATGTTTGTACATTAAACTACTCTTCCTGTGAATCAGCCATTTGGGTGGGAGATTGAAAAATCTGGAGTGAAAACAAGGCCTTCAGAGCAGATAGTGCTACCTGTCGAAGCAGATCTCTTGTTGGGTCCCGATAGCTCATCAGAGATGGATTCAGAGACAGATGACCAGTCCTATTCCCCCACCGAGGTGTATGCTCTAACTTGGCACGGTTATACTGCTCATATCATGCATATGGTGTCTTGCATTGCATAGATTAGACATCATATACACAATATTCAACACCATGTTCTTAGTTTAGACATCATATCTAATGCCCTCTGCTTAGCATATAAATCACATATGTGAATTAAATGATGAGATCCTGATACTTAGATAACATGTAGGTGAATTATGTCATGCGATCTTGTTTAGTTATTCATGATATCTTTGAATCATGTTATGCTATGCTATCCAGTTTAGATAGACATCATATATGTGAAATTATGTCATGCTATCCGTTTTAGTTAAACAATATACATGTCAACTATTTCTTGCCCTCTTTTTTCCACACTATCTATTGCATCTGTGTCTCATACAATGTCTGTACATTCAACTATGTTTCCTGTTTATCAGCCATTTGAATTGGAGCGGGTGATGCCATCATCTAGCAGACTAAAAACACGGTCTTCAAATAAAATAGTGCTACCTCTTGGTGGAGATAGCACCCCGGTTGTACATGCACGAGAACCAGCCCTACCACACATAACCCAAACTCTCGCAGATTGTACCCCTACTGCGATGGACAGAGAACCAGCTCCACCCAATCTAACCCCAACCCCAGTAGATAGTAACCCAGTTCCTGTTGACACAGCACCATCTCCACCACAAAGCTCCCAACAAGAGCAGTTAGTAAGGCAGCTCCAGTGCCCAAAGGGCCAGTACTACCACGGCGAACCCCAACTCCACCAGTTAGTACGGCTATTCCTGTGGAGGAAGCACAACTAGCTAGTCATAGTTTAGCATCTATCGCATTTGATGTTGTTAAATCGTATGTGCGTATCTTCCCATCTTGGAAATATTATACTGAAGATGAAGGAAAATGCCAGTTGCAGGTGTTTGTCCAGGAGTTATGTGTAAGTAATGTTATTCATGGCAATTACTTTGCTTTGTCCCATACATCCTACCTCCATGATGGTTATAATACAACAAATTTTCCCATTTTTCTCTATAGAGAAGGACCGATTTGGAAACTCAGGATGAGGTAACCTGTGCTAATACCTCTGCTATCTTCAAGAATGCTTGGTGGCAGTATCAGAATTACCTGAAGAAAACGTACTTCACCGGCAAAGAAACTCATCAAATTCCCTTACGTTCTCCTGAGACACATTTACTGGACGATGACTGGGAACGCCTTGTTCTGTACTGGTCCCGAACCAAGAATGTGGTAAGGTCTATGAGCTCATTTTCTGTTTTAAGTACTATATTCTTGCATCTTACTATACTCTGTTCATGTAGAACAAGTGCCTAAACCTGAAGAACAATTGTTCTAATTTAAGATTCCATTGCTATCATAGTTCAAAAAAGCGCTAGGCGTTAATTGTGCGTTTTGTCACCGCCTTGCGCTTTACTGACCAAAGCGCATGCTTATGCGCAGTTATGCACAGATTAAGCGTAGTTATGCGCAATGCGTTTCGCCAACGCCTAGAGCCTAGGCGCGCCTTTTTTAACTATGATTGCTATCGTCCATACTGCTTTGCTCTTGTATCACTGTATTTACTCATACAAACTTATTTTTAAATTGAAGGATCCAATCAAAACTACAATGGCACAGCAGGTATGTTCACGCATGTTTCTTTAACAGGCTTGCTCTTATCAATAGCTCTGTTGATTTCAATTTCAATTGTGTATACAGTTGACTTCTCATATCATGCACATTACTAGCATCACAACAGAGCCAATAGTGTTGTTGTACATGTAGACCCGTGGTACCCATCTGAAATCTTGTTGTGCCGTGTAGTTTCCCACGCTTTGTATTCTTTCACTGCTGCTTTGTCTTGAACTGATATGATTTGAACCGTGTCTCTATTTTGATTTGGCAAGACAATGCAGTGACCATAGGACATAGATATATGTTTGTTTGATGCTTTTATTATGTACTAGTACTTGGCAATAGAAGACTTGGTAGTTTAATCCTGTCCACCTTACTAATGAACTGGTTCACCGAAATGAGTTTCATATACTAGTACATGCTAAAAAACTGTTATGTGTCTGCTTGTTTCTTCTTTTAGAATGCTGACAGAATATTGGGGAAGAGTGCCTTATTAAGCAATGGTAAAGGAAGTAATGCAGATAAGGTTCAGGATAGTGACACATCCTTGTTGGTCTCCAACAAAGCTGATAAAACAGCTAAGGAAGACTATCTCGAAGACAGTGAGACAACCCCAAAGTCATGTCTTGGTTTAGTGTTGGAGTTACTGGCCACTACCGCTTGCACAAGCTATTCAAACTCACTGTCTGAATCAGTTCGGTTTCTTGAGTCTCAACTACAAGCTGAAAGACATCGATCAACTGTGCTGCAACAAGAAGCAGAAGGACTATGGAAGTCCCTGGAGCATTCAGATGCATACTTTCTAGTGCAACAGTAAGCGTTGGAGGATTTTAGCACCAAACAGGACAAAGCTAATAAGCTTGCTAAGCTTATTGCCAGCATGGTGGATACCACGTTTCTTGAGCTCTTCTGAAGTTGTTTTAGTTATGCTCTTGTTTTGCTGCCGCGTTTATTTGCACTGGTGGCCAATTTTGACGGCCAGTGTACGTAATATGCTGCTTTGTTCCCATATTTGCACTGGTGGCGAACTTTGATGCCCAGTGGATGTAATATGTGTAATAGCGGTAATAGGCTAGCATTAATTGCTTGCTTATTTATTTCCTTATTGTCTTGTTTAGCTGTTTGCTTGTAGTCACTGCAGTTCTTTTTCTGTGTTTTTCTAGTGGCCACAATAACCTATTTTTGGAAACTACGCCAAAATAATCATGGCAACACACGGACTGTTGTAACCATGGGCCTCCTGCAGGCCGTATGATCCATGGGCCTTCTACGGGCGTAGGATCCATTGGCCTTCTATACGGGCCGTAGGATCCATATGGCTTCTACGGACCGTACGATCCATGGGCCTTTTACGGGCCGTAGGATCCATGGGCCTTCTATGGGGCGTATCATCATTTCGCCAATCATGGGCCGTACTATTCATGGACAATAACGGGCCATTTATTGGCCGTATTTGATAACTCTATGAAAACAACCGAACGGGTTTTTTTCGACATGAAAACGGCCCAACGTATTAACGGGCCACAAACGGGCCGACTGTAACCACGGGCTGAATTTGGCCCATAAGCAGAAAATGACAGTAACGGGCCATAAGTAACCGAATGCTGGAAATGAGCCCAAGAATAAATGGGCCCTGAGAAGGTCGAAAGATATCATGGGCTGGAAACGGCCCAATGGAATAATGGGCCGTTAATGGGTATAAAGTGATACACTGTTCATTACGGGCCAGTTTTACCACGGGCCGTTAAGGGGCCGAGGGTTACTAAGGGCCTCATATGGGCCGAAAGACGTCATGGACCATAAATGGGCCGGAAGTTAAAACGGGCTGGAATTATATTGGACAGCCTAGATGACGCTACTGGGCCTAATTCGGATAGGCCGTAAACGGGCCCTGGGATAGCGGGCTGTAAATGGGATATATGCGATCAGGCCATTAACAGGCTTGCCGTGCGCCGGCCCGCCACCTTTTGACCAAGTCAAACGGGCCGACCTTTTCACACGAATGGGCCTCTGTTGGGCCGTGCCACGTGTCGACGTATCATAGGCGCTTTGGGTCCAATGAGTGGATGACATCTGTCCCAACGGTGAGCCGACACGTGTTTCCTCCAGCCAATGATGATTTTACACATGGAAAATCCCCATTGGTCGGGGCTGTTAACGGGTTATCAGATCTAAAACTGGACCCGATAGCTTAACGATGTTCCGTTACAGTGGATGCCATGTGTCGGTCACCCTTGACGAAAACACTTTGGTGACGCGTGATTTATCGTCATGGAAGTGGACACTTCCGTGATGATAATTTTGGTAATGTCATGGAACACTTCTACGACAACACAGGTATGACTATCTTGATTCTGTCATAAATTTGTCATGGATGTACATGCATGACAGAAAATGTGACCTACTGTGACAAACACGTATCATCACGGAAGTGTATTTTTTTGTAGTGAAGGTCCAATGGTTAAGCGACTCCGGCACTATTCAAGTGGATCACATGGTGCAAGTTTCCTTCAAGATCGGAGCATACGAAGACACTTTGGAGTGTGATGTCGTTCTAATGTCCGTTTGCCACCTCCTTCTCGGACGACCATGGCATTCGACCGAGGCGTCATCCACAACGGGCGAACAAACCACTATAGCTTCAAGATGAAGGGGGAGTATGTGCTACGACCTATGTCTCCTAGTCAAGTGATCGCCGACAAGCAAGCCACCCATCATGGAGAGAATAGTGAGAGAGTGAACCACCCAAAAGAGAGTGAGCGCCACAAGCCAAAATTGAGTGCCTCCACGATGAATGACAAGAAGAACTTAGTGCTATTTGCCACCAAAAGTGAGATGAGAGAAGTGTGTGAGAACCCATCAAGTGTTATGCACCATGTCCTTTTATGCAAGGACGAGGCACCAAAAACTAACACCTCTCACAATCTACCTTTAGTGTTATCTTCTCTATTGTAGGAATTCCAAGATGTATTCCCCGACGAGCTACCTCTGGGTCTACCTCCTCTTCGAGGCATCGAACACCGCATCAACCTCATCCCCGGAGCACCTCTTCCCAACAAGGCTCCCTACCGCATCAACCCCGAGGAAACCAAGGAGATCCAACGACAAGTAAAATAACTCATCGACAATGGCCATGTAAGAGAAAGCTTGAGTCCATGTGCTGTACCAGTAATCCTTGTTCCCAAGAAAGATGGTACATATCGCATGTGTTCCGATTGTCGTCCTATCAATGCTATCACGGTTAGATATCGTTACCCCATTCCACGCTTAGACGACATGCTAGATGAGCTTAGCGGAGCCACAATTTTCTCTAAAGTTGATCTTAAAAGTGGCTACTATCAAATACGCATCCAAGAAGGTGATGAATGGAAAACCGCTTTCAAAACCAAGTTTGGCTTGTATGAATGGTTGGTCATGCCAATGGGCTTATCCTAAGCACCCGGTACCTTCATGCGAGTCATGCATTTTGTTCTTAGGCCCTATATAGGTGTATTTGTTATGGTCTACTTTGACGATATTCTTGTGTTTAGCAAATCCCTCAAAGATCATGTCACCCATCTTAGAACCGTTTTGCAAACCCTTAGAAAAGAGCGACTTTATGCTAATATGGACAAATGCCTTTTTGGTGTTGATAAGCTTGTTTTCTTCGGTTTTGTTGTGTCTTCTAAGGGTGTTCATGTAGATGAATCTAAGATCAATGCTATTAAAACTGGCCCCAACCAACCAACTTGCAACAAGTGCGTAGTTTTCTTGGCTTAGCAGGATTTTATCGTCGATTTGTCAAGGATTTTAGCACCATCGCTTTACCTTTGCATGCCTTGAGTAAGAAAAATGCACCATTTGTTTGGGGGCCATCTCAAGATACCGCATTTAATGAACTTAAGAATTTGCTTACGCATGCCCCTTTGCTTGCATTACCCAACTTTGACAAACCATTTGAGATCCATTGCGATGCTAGTGGGTACGACATAGGAGGTGTGTTAATGCAAGAGAAGCGCCCCATAGCTTACTTTAGTGAGAAACTTTTTGGAGCGCAACTCAATTATCCCATCTATGACAAAGAGTTATATGCTTTAGTGAGAGTCTTGCATGTTTGGGAGCATTATCTTTGCTCATGAGTTCATTCTTCACACGGATCATGAAACACTTAAGTATCTTAAGGGTCAAACTAAGTTGAACAAGCGTCATGCTAAGTGGAGTGAATTCATTGAGTCGTTTCCTTATGTCATCAAGTACATAAAAGGCAAAGAAAATATTGTGGTGGATGCTCTTTCCCGTAGATGCATGCTTATTACCCAACTTGAATTGAATGTCATTGGCTTTGAGCACATAAGAGACTTGTATGTGCATGATCCTACTTTTGCTAATCCTTATGCCAAATGTTTGACGCATACGTCTTGAGAACGCTGTTACATCAAAGATGATTATCGTATGAGAGCTAACAAACTATGTATTCCCGAGTCTTCTCTTCGTTTGTTACTTTTGCAAGAATCCCATGGGACACTTTGGATGCGACAAGACATTTGCCACGCTCTCCAAGAACTACTTTTGGCCCAAGATGTTCCGCGACGTCTCACGCTTCACCAACTGGTGCTCTACATGTCGCAAAGCTAAGTCTAAAGCTCAATCCCATGGTCTCTATATGCCACTTCCTATTCCATATCACCCATGGGAAGATATTAGTATGGAATTTGTGCTTGGTTTGCCTAGAACTAGAAATGGCAAAGATTCCGTGTTTCTTGTTGTGGACCGATTCTCTAAGATGTTTCACATGTTGCAAATCTCTTTTGTAGGGGAATCTTGCGTCTCCATGGAGTACCAAAGATGATTGTTTCAGACTGCGACGTCAAGTTTTTAAGCTACTTTTGTAAGATTCTATGCGCCAAGCTCGGAATCAAGCTATTGTTCTCTTCGGCATACCATCCTCAAACCGACGGCCAAACGGAGGTGACGAACCGAACACTCTCCACTCTACTACGCGTGTTGATAAAGAAGAACATCAAGGAGTTGGAGGAGTGTCTACCCATCACCGAGTACGCCTACAACCGTGCAAGACATTCGACTACCGGCAAGTCCCCCTTCGAGGTCGTCTACGGCTTCAACCCGTCGTCCCCATTGGACATTCCTCCTCTACCACTACAAGAGCGCATCAACATGGACATGAGCGCACTAGTGAACTACCTCAAGAAGATGCATGAAGATACAAGGCACACCATCGAGCGCCAAGTACAACGACTCGCGACCAAGCTCAACATCAACAAGCAACCCATGCTATTCAACACTGGAGATCTTGTATGGCTACACCTTTGCAAGGAAAGCTTCCCCAACGAATGCAAGTCCAAGCTTCGACCACGAGCCGACGGACCCTTCAAGGTGCTCGAGCGCTACAACAACAATGCGTCCAAGATCAACTTACCACGCGACAAGTACTCCGTAAGCAATATCTTCAACATCAACGATCTCTCTCCCTACCATGGTGATGAGGATTTCGATCCGAGGTCGGAGCATGATGCGGAGCATCCTATGGTCATCCCCATGGACCTACCATCGTATCACCAAGTACCAAGAGGACCAATGACACGAGCACGAGCTAGAGCTCTCGAGACTGAGGTGACATCTCTCCTTTGTGATATTCCATATGATCCACTCGAGACATGGTCACTACCTAAGTCAGGAGTGTTGTGCATGATCAGGTACCAAGAAGGCCCTCTCGGAGATGCACGTGAAGGCGGACAAGTCCCCAAGTTCACGGATGAAGAGAACCCATGGAAGGAGCCGAAGAAGTCTCTAGGACCCGGACATCCGGCCCCTGGAGCATCTACCACAGCCACCGCCCAGCCAAAGCTACAAGGCCCGGCCATCCGGCCCAGGCCCCGGACATCTGGCCCGACCCTAGCCCGGACATCCAGCCCCCGCCCGGAAATCCAGCGCCCATCACAGAACACCCCCGAAGATGGACCCCATCAGCCCAGACATCCGGCCAAGGGCCTGGACATCTGGCTATTCCCGAGCCACCGGACATTCGGCCTCCACCCCGAAAATCCGGACACCACCGATGACCCACAAGTATAGGGGATCAATTGTAGCTCTTTTCGATAAGTAAGAGTGTTGAACCCAACGAGGAGCAGAAGGAAGTGACAAGTAGTTTTCAGTAAGGTAATGTCTGCAAGCGCTGAAATTGTAAGTAGCAAGTAGTTTGATAGCAAGGTAATTTGTAACGAGCAAGTAACGATAATAGTAACAAGTATGCAGCAAGGTAGCCCAATCCTTTTGAGGCAAAGGACAGGCCAAAACGGTCTCTTATGATAAGCAAAGTGTTCTTGAGGGTACACGGGAATTTCATCTAGTCACTTTCATCATGTTGGTTTGATTTGTGTTCGCTACTTTGATAATTTGATATGTGGGTGGACCGGTGTTTAGGTGTTGTTCTTACTTGAACAAACCTCCTACTTATGATTAACCCTCCCGCAAGCATCCGCAACTACGAGAAAAGTATTAAGAATAAATTCTAACCATAGCGTTAAACTTTTGGGTCCAATCGGTCCCCTACGAAATAGCGCATAAAATGGGGTTTAAGCTTCTGTCACTCTCGCAACCCATCATCTAATTGCTACTCCACAATGCATTCCCTTAGGCCCAAATATGGTGAAGTGTCATGTAGTCGACGTTCACATGACACCACTAAGGGAATCATAACATACTTACTATCAAAATATCGAACACATATCAAGTTCACATGATTACTTGCAACACGATTTCTCCCGTGACCTCAAGAACAAAAGTAACTACTCACAAATGATAATCGTGCTCAAGATCAGAGGGTAATTAAATATCATATTGGATCTGAACATATAATCTTCCACCAAATAAACCATATAGTAATCAACTACAAGATGTAATCAACACTACTAGTCACCCACAAGCACCAATCTATAGTTCCGGTAACAAGATTGAATACAAGAGATGAACTAGGGTTTGAGATGAGATGGTGCTGTTGAAGATGTTGATGGAGATTGCCCTCCCCAAGATGGGAGAGTTGTTGGTGATGATGATGATGATGGCGATGATTTTCCCCTCCGGGAGGGAAGTTCCCCTGGCGGAATCGCTCCGCTAGAGGGCAAAAGTGCTCCTGCCCAAGTTCCGCCTCGAGACGGTGACACTCCATCTGGAAAGTCTTCTCCTTATTTTTTCTAGGTAAAATGACTTATATACCAGAAGATGGGCACCGGAGGTGGGCCGAGGAGGGCACAACCCACCAGGGCGCGCATGGGCTCCCTGGCGCGCCCAGGTGGGTTGTACCCACCTGGTGGGCCCCCTCTGGTGGTTATTTGCTCCAATAATTCTTAAATAATCCATAAAAAATCTCCGTGAAGTTTCAGCTTGTTTGGAGTTGTGCAGAATAGGTGGCCTAACGTAGCTTTTCTAGGTCCAGATTTCCAGCTGCCGGAATTCTCCTTCTTTGTGTGTTTCTTGCAAATTATGAGAGAAAAGGCATTAGAACTACTCCAAAAAGCATTATTATGGATAAAAACATCATAAATAACAGTAAGAAAACATGATGCAAAATGGACGTATCAACTCCCCCAAGCTTAGACCTGGCTTGTCCTCAAGCGAAAACCGAAATCGAAAAACATGTCCACACGCTTTGAGAGAGAGGTGTTGATAAAAACAAACTACGGACATAGAAGCATCATGTTGATTGATAACCCACAAGTATAGGGGATCAATTTTAGCCTCTTTCGATAAGTAAAGAGTGTCGAACCCAACGAGGAGCTAAAGGTAGAACAAATATTCCTTCAAGTTCTATCGACCACCGATACAACTCTACGCACGCTTAACGTTCGCTTTACCTAGAACAAGTATGAAACTAGAAGTACTTTGTAGGTGTTTTTGGATAGTTTCGCAAGATAATAATGAGCGTGTAAATAAAAAGTAGGGGCTGTTTTAGGTAACGACACAATAAAGTTAGTATAGCAAGTGTGGAAAAGTGGTGGTAGGAGTTGTGAAATTGTCCCTAAGCAATTGACTACTTTACTAGACCGATAGCAAGTTTTATGTGGGAGAGGCCACTGCTAGCATGTCATCCCTGACTTGGAATTCTATGCACTTATGATTGGAACTATTAGCAAGCATCCGCAACTACTAACGTTCATTAAGGTAAAACCCAACCATAGCATTAAGATATATTGATCCCCCTTCAATCCCGTATGCATCAATTTCTATGCTAGGTTGAAGCTTCTGTCACTCTTGCCCTCCAATACATAGTCCTATCAACATACAACTAACCCTGTGGTGTGATCCACGCGCGCGCTCATATGATGGGCACCAAAGGACAGCAACATAACCACAAGCAAATTAAACCAATCATAGCAATTCACCAATTACCGATAGGACAACGAAAATCTACTTAGACATCATAGGATGGGAACACATCATTGGATAATAATATGAAGCATAAAGCACCATGTTCAAGTAGAGGGTACAGTGGGTTGCGGGAGAGTGGACCGCTGTAGATAGATGGGGGAAGGTGATGAAGATGTTGGTGAAGATGACGGAGGTGTTGGTGTAGATCGCCGTCACAGGATGATGGCCCCGGTGGTGTTCCGGTGCCACCGGGAGAGAGGGGGAGAGAGCCCCCCTTCTTCTTCTTCTTCTTCTTCTTCTTCCTTGACCTTCTCCCTAGATGGGAGAAGGGTTTCCCCTCTGGTCCATGGCCTCCATGGCGGCGGAGGGGTGAGAGCCCCTCCGAGATTGGATCTGTCTCTCTGTCTCTCTGTGTTTCTGCGTTCCCTGATTCTGCCCTTTCACCGTTTCTTAAATTCCCAGAAATTCGTAACTCAGATTGGGCTGAAATTTGGACACGATTTTTATCCGGATATTGGCTTTCTTGCAGCGAAAGAAGGGCACCAACCGCCTTACGGTGTGCCCACGAGGGCCCAGGGCACGCTTGACCCCCTGGGGCGCACCCCCTGCCTCGTGGCCCCCTCGGGCATCGTCTCGCGTTGATTCTTCTTCCCAAAAATCACATATATTCCAATAAAATCTCCGTTAGTTTTTATCCCGTTTGGACTCGGTTTGATATGGATTTTCTATGAAACAAAAAACATGCAACAAACAGGAACTGGCACTGGGCACTGGATCAATATGTTAGTCCCAAAAATAGTATAAAAAGTTGCCAAAAGTATATGAAAGTTGTATAATATTGGCATGAACAATCAAAAATTATAGATACGATGGAGACGTATCAGCATCCCCGAGCTTAATTCATGCTCGTCCTCGAGTAGGTAAATGATAAAAAAATAATTTTTGATATGGAATGCTACCTAGCATAATCTTGATCATATAATCTAATCATGGCATGAATATTAAGACACGAGTGATTCAAAGCAATAGTCTATCATTTGACATTAAGACAATAATACTTGAAGCATACTAATAAAGCAATCATGTCTTTTCAAAATAACATGGTCAAAGAAAGTTATCCCTACAAAATCATATGGTCTGGCTATGCTTCATCTTCACCACACAAAATATTCAAATCATGCACAACCCCGATGACACGCCAAGCAATTGTTTCATACTTTTGATGTTCTCAAACCTTTTCAACTTTCACACAATTCATGAGCATGAGCTATGTATATAGCACTATAGGTGGAATAGAATATAATGATGGAGGTTCTGTGGAGAAGACAAAAAAGGGAGAAAGCCTCACATCGACGCGGCTAATCAACGGGCTATGGAGATGCCCATCAATTGATGTCAATGCGAGGAGTAGGGATTGCCATGCAACGGATGCACTAGAGCTATAAGTGTATGAAAGCTCAGCTGAAACTAAGTGGGTGTGCATCCAACTTGCTTGCTCATGAAGACCTAGGGCATTTGAGGAAGCCCATCGTTGGAATATACAAGCCAAGTTCTAAAATGAAAATTCCCACTAGTATATGAAAGTGATAACTCAAGAGACTCTCTATATGAAGAACATGGTGCTACTTTGAAGCACAAGTGGGGTAAAAGGATAGTAACATTGTCCCTTCTCTCTTTTCTCTCTTTTTTTAAATTATTTTTTTTCTCATTTTTTTTTAGGCTTCTTTGGCCTCTCTATCTTTTTTTGTGGGCTTCTTTGGCCTCTTTTATTTATTTATTTTTTGTAAAGTCCACAGACTCATCCCAACTTGTTAGGGAATCATATCTTCCATCATCCTTTTCTCTCATGGGATAATGTTCTAATAATGATGATCATCACACTTTTGTTTACTTACAACTCAATATTACAACTCGATGTCTAGAACAAAGTATGACTCTATATGAATGCCCCCAGCGGTGTACCGGGATGTGCAATGATCTAGCGTAGCAATGAAATCAAAAAATGGACAAGCCATGAAAACATCATGCTAGCTATCTTACGATCATGCAAAGCAATATGACAATGAATGCTCAAGTCATGTATATGATGATGACGGAAGTTGCATGGCAATATATCTTGGAATGGCTATGGAAATGCCATGATAGGTAGGTATGGTGGCTGTTTTGAGGAAGATATAAGGAGGCTTATGTGTGATAGAGCGTATCGTATCACAGGGTTTGGATGCACCGGCGAAGTTTGCACCAACTCTCGAGGTGAGAAAGGGCAATGCACGATACCGAAGAGGCTAGCAATGATGGAAGGGTGAGAGTGCGTATAATCCATGGAATGAACCTTAGTTATAAAGAACTCACATACTTATTGCAAAAATCTATTAGTCATTGAAACAAAGTACTACGCGCATGCTCCTAGGGGGATAGATTGGTAGGAAAAGACCATCGCTCGTCCCCGACCGCCACTCATAAGGAAGACAATCAATAAATAAATCATGCTCCGACTACGTTACATAACGGTTCACCATACGTGCATGCTACGGGAATCACAGACTTCAACACAAGTATTTCTACAATCCACCCACTAGCATGACTCTAATATCACCATCTTTATATCGCAAAACTATTGCAAGGAATCAAACATATCATATTCAGTGATCTACAAGTTTTATGTAGGATTTTATGACTAACCATGTGAATGACCAATTCCTGTCATCTCTCTGAATAGATATAAGTGAAGCAAGAGAGTTTAATTCTTTCTAAAAAATATATGCCCACGCTCTAACAAATATAAGTGAAGCAAAAAAGCATTCTACAAATGGCGGTTTTCTATGTGTAGGGAAACACGCAATCCAAACTTCAAATGATATAAGTGAAGCACATGAAGCATTCTATAAAGCCATAGAATATGTCATACCAGCATGGTGCATAAAAGAAAAGTGAAAACTAAATGCAAAAGACGCTCCAAGATTTGCACAAATCACATGAACGAAACGAATCCGAAAATACCGATACTTGTTGAAGAAAGATGGGATGCCTTCCGGGGCATCCCCAAGCTTAGACACTTGAGTCTCCTTAAATATTTACTTGGGGTGCCTTGGGAATCCCCAAGCTTGAGCTCTTGCCTCTCCTCCTTCTCCTCACATCGAGACCTCCTCGATCTTCGAACACTTCATCCACACAAAACTCAACAGAAAGTTCGGTAAGATCCGTTAGTATAATAAAGCAAATTGCTACTCTAAGTACTGTTGCAAACCAATTCATATTTTGTTTTTGCATTGTATCTACTGTAATATAACTTTTCCATGGCTTAATCCATTGATAGAAATTGATAGTTTCATCAAAACAAGCAAACTATGCATCAAAACAGAATCAGTCTTAAACAGGACAGTCTGTAGTAATCTGAACATTCACCATACTTCTGGTATTCCAAAAATTCTGAAGTAATTAGGAAAAATAAACAATTTGTATAGAAAGACAGTGCAAAAAGTTTCAGAACCGTTTGACGTTCCAGTAAAAAAACAGCCAAAGTTTCTGTTTTGCACTGCACAAACCAACAAGCAATGTAAACATCCTAAAGGCAAATCTTGGCACATTATTTTTATAATACAATGAAATTGTACAAGGGGATAATTATTTTTGTTGAAAATTTTTTGTAATCAAGATTCACAAAGTTTCTGTGAGCATGAACAAAGTTCAAGGAGCTCCCCCACTTCAACAATGCTTGTCTCTATCACTTTCACTTTCCTTTCTGAAAAGTTTTGGGTTCCCCTATTTTTTTTAAAGTTTATAAAAGCACACAACAGAAATAAATGACTCTCTAAAACTTCTGGGTTGTCTCCCTGGCAGCGCTTTCTTTAAAGCCATTAAGCTAGGCATATAGTGCTCAAGTAATGGATCCACCCGGATCCCAAGGTATATCAAAGCCAATTTTAATTAACAATGATTTGTGATTTAGTAGTGAGCACAAAGCAACATATATCAAGCAATGACGAAGTCTAACTCTCTTCATATGCATCGGCATGTCATACAAGAACAATTCATGCACATCAAGTAAAGGCCAATACATAGCATAGGCAGTTTCTTGCAATTCTATCGTGTTGGAAACATAAAGAGGCGGAGATGTAGTTCCTCTCTCATAATAATCGCAAGTAGGAGCAGCAAGCACATGCATATTATAGTCATCAAAATTATCATGTGCAACGGTAAAAGGCAACCCATCAATCTAATCCTTAATAAGTGCAAACTTCTCTGATATAGTGTAGTCGGGAGAATTCAAAAAGATAATAGGACTATCATGCGTGGGTGCAATAGCAACAATTTCATGTTTAACATAGGGAACAATAGCAAGTTCATCTCCATAAGCATAATTCATGTTGGCATCTTGGCCACAAGCATAGCAAGCATCATCAAAAAGGGATATGTTTAAAAGAATCAACGGGATCATAACAATCATCATAGCAATCATCCTTTGGTAAGCACAAAGGGGAATTAAAAAATGTATGAGTTGAAGAGTTACTCTTATTAGAAGGTGGGCACGGGTAGCTAATCCTCTCTTCCTCCTTTTGTTCTTCGCTCTCCTCATCAGCTTTTTCATCCAATGAGCTCATAGTTTCATCAATTTCTTCTTCCATAGACTCCTGCAAAATATTAATCTCTTCTCAGACAACGGAGACTTTCTCAATGAAATCATCAATATCGGAATTTAATTCATAATTCTCATAACAATATTTAAGTATAGCAAAACTTTCAGGTCTGTAAACAACATCATCAAGATTTTCACACTCTTTAAACAAAGATTCAATTTCATAAGCACCCATAAAAGCAACGAATTCTTCTATTTGTTCCACATCATAGTAATCATATATACCATTAGCATAAGAAGCTAAGGTTTCATTACCATTAAATTTGCATGAAAAGGGAAGGTGTTGAGCCTTCATCCTAGAGCGACAAGTATAATCATATCTCAAGCATAGTTGCCGAGCATACCAATGCAACATATGAATTTGATCCCATAATAGTTTCCCTTTTTGAGTCAAGCGATAATCCCTAAAGTATTCACGTTGATCCAACGTGTCTCCCATTACATAAGTGAATGGGGTTTTCTCAGGATTATCAAAGTAGTGCATAATATTTTTCACATAACCAGCATCAAGGGTTTTAGGAGGTTCCCCATCTCCATGAGTAGCAAGTACACCTAATTTTTTTAGTATTTCGTGTTCCATATCCATAACTAAAGATAGAGAACAACTTAGAATAGCAAATAAAAATTACTTAGTGATAAAGCAAACAAGCACACATGAGAATATTCACCCCACGCTATAACTCCTCGGCAACGGCGCCAGAATAAGGTCTTGATAACCCACAAGTATAGGGGATCAATTGTAGTCTCTTTCGATAAGTAAGAGTGTCAAACCCAATGAGGAGCTAAAGGTAGAACAAATATTCCCTCAAGTTCTATCGACCACCGATACAACTCTACGCACGCTTAACGTTCGCTTTAGCTAGAACAAGTATGAAACTAGAAGTACTTTGTAGGTGTTTTTGGATAGTTTTGCAAGATAATAAAGAGCGTGTAAATAAAAAGTAGGGGCTGTTTTAGGAAAAGACACAATGAAGTTAGTATAGAGGGTGTGGAAAAGTGGTGGTAGGAGTTGTGAAATTGTCCCTAAGCAATTGACTACTTTACTAGACCGATAGCAAGTTTTATGTGGGAGAGGCCACTGCTAGCATGTCATCCCTGACTTGGAATTCTATGCACTTATGATTGGAACTATTAGAAAGCATCCGTAACTACTAAAGTTCATTAAGGTAAAACCCAACCATAGCATTAAGATATATTGGTCCCCCTTCAATCCCGTATGCATCAATTTCTATGCTATGTTGAAGCTTCTGTCAGTCTTGCCCTCCAATACATAGTCCTATAAACATACAACTAACCCTGTGGTGTGATCCACGCGCACGCTCATATGATGGGCACCAAAGGGACAGCAACATAACCACAAGCAAATTAAACCAATCATAGCAATTCACCAATTACCGATAAGACAACGAAAATCTACTCAGACATCATAGGATGTTAACACATCATTGGATAATAATATGAAGCATAAAGCACCATGTTCAAGTAGAGGGTACAGCGGGTTGCGGGAGAGTGGACTTCTGTAGATAGATGGGGGAAGGTGATGAAGATGTTGGTGAAGATGACAGAGGTGTTGGTGTAGATCGTCGTCACACGATGATGGCCCCGGCGGTGTTCCGGCGCCACCCGGAGAGAGGGGGAGAGAGCCCCCCTTCTTCTTCTTCTTCCTAGACCTTCTCCCTAGATGGGAGAAGGGTTTCCCCTCTGGTCCATGGCCTCCATGGCGGCGGAGGGGCGAGAGCCCCTCCGAGATTGGATCTGTCTCTCTGTCTCTCTCTGTTTCTGCTTTCCCTGATTCCGCCCTTCCACCGTTTCTTAAATTCCCGGAGATCCGTAACTCCGATTGGGCTGAAATTTGGACATGATTTTTATCCGGATATTGGCTTTCTTGCGGCGAAAGAAGGGCACCAACGGCCTTACAGGGTAGCCACGAGGGCCCAGGGCGCGCCCCCTGCCTCGTGGCCCCCTCGGGCATCGTCTCGCGTTGATTCTTCTTCCCAAAAATTACATATATTCCAAAAAAAATCTCCGTCAGTTTTTATCCCGTTTGGACTCTGTTTGATATGGATTTTCTGCGAAACAAAAAACATGCAACAAACAGGAACTGGCACTGGGCACTGGATCAATACGTTAGTCCCAAAAATAGTATAAAAAGTTGCCAAAAGTATATGAAAGTTGTATAATATTGGCATGGAACAATAAAAAATTATAGATACAACGGAGACATATAATTGATTAGTATAACAGCAACAAAATTAAACATAGGACTTTTATCATAGAACTTTTTTCATACACTTCCCATGAATAAGTAATAGTTCATCACATAATCAAAGTATAAAGCAAAAACTCTATTAGAAACCAACAAACTATGTTCTCAGTCAACTTTGCAACTACAATTCATCATCTTTTCAGGAAGGGTCACGTGTCGGAGCCTTTAGGCAAGTCCACATACTCAACCATCATATAGTCTTCTATGATTGCTAACACTCACCTCGTAGCCATGAGCAAAACATTTCAACCAGACACATAGAAAGATAGGGGCTTATAGTTTCGCCTCCCAACATACGCACCTCGAGGGTGATGTCAACAATAATAACTCATGCTATCTATATTCAACTGGACATATGTGCCTAGATATTTCCTCACCACATGATGCTTGCCAAAGGAGAAAAATAAAAAGGAGTAGAATGAAAACTTTGACTCTTTGCATAAAAGTAAATACATAAATAGTAAAAGATAGGCCCTTCGCAGAGGGAAGCGGAGGTTGCCATGCACTTATTTGTTTGTATGCTCAATCCCTTAGTGCAAGAGAACGTCACGTTGTATTGCCCCTTAAGATGACAACCTTTATTATGCAGTCTGTCGCTTTTATTCTTTGTCATCCAAGTACGTACGACGCTCAATTTTCTCTTACACTAAATGATCTCACACTTTTAGAAGCAATTTTTATTGCCTTTTTGCACCGATGACAACTTACTTGAGGGATCTTGTTCAATCCCTAGGTAGGTATGGTGGACACTTGAAAAAGATTTGGGTTTAAGGGTTTTTGGGTGCACAAGTAGTATCTCTACTTAGTGCAGAATTTTTGGCTAGCAAAGATAGGGGGCAAGCATCACATGTTAAAGGATCTATGACAATATGACTTCTATGTGAATATAAACAAACACAAAAGATTTTGGCGTATAATATTTTGATGAGGGCTCACAATCACAAAAGATTTCTAGGATAGTATATTTATATGTGAATCTTCTCTTCCCTTATTAATTCTTTCATGAGTTGCATCATTGACTAATGCTATGTTTGTCAATCTCTAATAAAATTTCCTACTTAAACCTTTCCTTATGTGGTGCTATCACCTACCATAGGATTAGTATATGATCTTATTGATTTATTTCTTTCCTCTTATTTATTTCTTTTCTCTTTTTCTTTCTTTCTTATTTCTTTTCTTCATTTGCAACATGAAAGTAAAGAAAACAAAAACTCAAACTAAACTTTATTATATAACTTGCACACGATTACAATGATAGATCACTAAGAAAACTCTCAAAGAAGAAAAGATCGAACTAAACTTTTATTCATTCTAAAGCAAAAGATCAAACTAAGATAAGTAAAAGCAAAAAGATAGTGGGATGGTACGATACCGGGGCACCTCCCCCAAGCTTGGCGGAAGCCAAGGGGAGTGCCCATACCCGATACTCAGTTCTCCTTTGGTGGTGAAGAAGATGGTGGTGGTGAAGAAGCAATCATGTCCTTAAGGACCAAGAGATTCTCCAACCGACGGATGACGCTCCGGAGATGGATGATATGCTCTTGATGCAGAATATTTTCGTGAGTAAGATACTTATTTTGTATGCGAACTATTTCAATGACGCGAAAAGCTTCAACCTCAGCAGGGGTAAGGTGAGTAAGGTAGGGCTTAAGGATATCTTCTTCCTCCTCCTCGGCCAGCAGTGCTTGTGCTGCCACCGGGGATGGATCTACGTTAGCTTCCTTGCCCTTGTCTCCCTTGACGACGTCCGTAGGCTCCTCCCTCTTCGTCTCGATCTTCATCAGCCAAGCATCTTCTTCCATGTTGTTGGAGGAGCAGGAAGACATGATGCCTGGCTTGATAAATCTGACCGGAAACAGCAAGAAAAGAGAACAGAGGATTTCTCCGCGAACGGTGATCAACAGGTTCGGGAAGTATATATAGATTTTTTCTTGGAGGACAAGTACATGGAAGAAAAACAGAGTACGGAAGGTGTCCCAGGTGGGCACAACCGACCTGGGCGCGCCAGCTAAGCCTGGCGCGCCCTGGTGTCTTGTGCCCACCAGGGGACGCTTCCTGGTAGTTTCTTTATTTCCAAAATTCTAAAATATTCCAAAACTGATAAAAAATATTTTTGCGGATTTTTTGGAGTTCGTTTACCTACTGTATCACGTACCTCCTTATTTTGACGATTCTGGAGTGTTCCGGAAGGACTCTTTTATGTGTTCTTCCGGTGTCAAAGTTTGGATAATATTGCTTTCAACATTAATAGGCGTACCCGAGATATAATGCTTTATTCGTTGCCCATTAACAACCCTCGGGTTAGTATGTTCGGAATTATTTATTTTGATGGCTCCAGACCGGTAAACCTCCTCGATGACATATGGGCCTTCACATTGTGAGAGGAGCTTTCCTGCAAAAATCTAAAACGAGAGTTGTACAAAAGAACATATTCTCCGACTTTAAACTCGCGCTTTTGGATTATTTTGTCATGCCATCTTTTAACCTTTTCTTTGAATAACTTTGCATTTTCATAAGCTTAGGTTCTCCATTCATCTAATGAGCTAATATCAAATAACCTCTTTTCACCAGCAAGTTTGAAATCATAGTTGAGCTCTTTGACTGCCCAATATGCTTTATGTTCTAACTCAAGAGGCAAATTACAAGCTTTTCCATAAACCATTTTATAAGGAGACATACCCATAGGATTTTTATATGCTGTCCTATAAACCCAAAGTGCATCATCTAATTTCTTAGAGCAATTCTTCCTGGACCTATTGACAGTCTTTTGCAAAATTAATTTTATTTCTCTATTGCTAAGTTCAACTTGACCACTAGACTGAGGATGATAGGGTGATGCAATTCTATGGTTAACATCATACTCGGCAAGCATTTTACGGAAAGCACCATGAATAAAGTGTGAACCACCATCAGTCATTAAATATCTAGGGATTCCAAACCTTGAGAAAATAACTTCCTTAAGCATTTTAATAGAGGTGTTGTGATCAGCACTACTGGTTGGAATAGCTTCTACCCATTTAGTAACATAATCAACAGCAACAAAAATATGTGTATACCCATTAGAGGAAGGAAAAGGTCCCATGTAATAAAATCCCCAAACATCAAATGGTTCAACTGCAAGTGAATAATTCATAGGCATTTCTTGACGCTTACCAATATTACCTATTCTTTGGCATTCATCACAAGATGAGACAAACCTACGGGCATCCTTGAAGAGAGTAGGCCAATAAAATCCAGATTGCAATACCTTGTGAGCAGTTCTATCTCCAGCATTATGCCCTCCATAAGCTTCGGAGTGACATTTCCATAGGATTTGTCCCTGTTCATGCTCAGGTACACAACGTCTAATAATACCATCTACTCCTTTATAAAGATGTGGGTCATCCCAAAAGTAATGTCTTAAATCATAGAAGAATTTTTCTTTTGTTGGTATGTAAAGCTAGGTGGCAAATATTTGGCAACAATGTAATTAGCATAATCAGCATACCAAGGAGTGCTATTAGCAACATTTATTGCAGCTAACTACTCATCAGGAAAACTATAATCAATAGGTAGTGGGTCATCAAGCACATTTTCAAGCCTAGACAAGTTGTCAGCTATGGGGTTCTCAGCTCCTTTTCTATCAATGATATGTAAACCAAATTCTTGTAACAAGAGAACCCAACAAATAAGTCTAGGTTTAGCATCTTTCTTTTCCATAAGATATTTAATAGCAGCATGGTCTGTGTGAACAGTTACTTTGGAATCAACAATATAAGGTCTAAATTTATCACAAGCAAACACCACTGCTAAGAATTCTTTTTCAGTAGTAGCATAATTTCTTTGAGCACTATCTAGAGTTTTACTAGCATAATGAATAACATTCAATTTCTTATCAACTCTTTGTCCTAGAACAATACCAACAACATAATCACTAGCATCACACATAATTTCAAAAGGCAAGTTCCAATCAGGTGGTTGAACAATAGGTGCAGTAATTAAGGCTTTCTTGAGTGTTTCAAAGGCTTCAAAACAATCATCATCAAAAACAAAAGGAATATCCTTTTGCAAAAGATTAGTAAGAGGCCTAGAAATTTTAGAAAAGTCCTTGATAAATCTCCTATAGAAACCAGCATGACCTAGGAAACTACGAATACCTTTGATGTCCTTAGGACATGGCATTTTCTCAATTGCATCAACCTTAGCTTGGTCCACTTCGATACCTCTTTCAGAAATTTTATGACTCAAGACAATGCCTTCATTAACCATAAAGTGACACTTCTCTCAATTCAAGACAAGATTTGTTTGTTCACATCTCTGCAAAACTCGCTCAAGATTGCTTAAACAATCATCAAAAGACTTCCCATAAACAGAAAAGTCATCCATGAAAACCTCAAAAATCTTTTCACAAAAGTCAGAGAATATAGCAGTCATACATCTTTCAAAGGTAGCAGGTGCATTACATACACCAAAAGGCATACGTCTATAAGCATAGGTTCCAAAGGGACAAGTAAAAGTGGTCTTTTCTTGATCTGGTTGAGAAATAGGTATCTGTGAAAAATAGAATATCCATCAAGGAAGCAAAAGTGTGTGTGCTTAGATAATCTTTCAAGCATTTGATCAATAAAAGGCAAAGGGTAATGATATTTTCTAGTTGCTTTATTTAATTTTCTAAAATCAATTACCATTCTATAGCCTGTAACAATTCTTTGTGGAATAAGCTCATTCTTATCATTAGGAACAACAGTAATACCTCCTTTCTTAGGGACACAATGAACAAGACTTACCCATCTACTATCAGCTATAGGATAGATTATACCTACTTCCAGAAGTTTTAATATTTTCGTCCTTACCACCTCTTTCATCTTCGGATTTAACCGACATTGGTGATCAACAACGGGTTTAGCATCAGGTTCCATATTAATTTTGTGATGACTGATACGTCTCCATCGTATCTACTTTTGCAAACACTTTTGCCCTTGTTTTGGACTCTAACTTGCATGATTTCAATGGAACTAGCCCGGACTGACGCTGTTTTCAGCAGAATTGCCATCGTGTTATTTTTGTGCAGAAATAAAAGTTCTCGGAATGACTTGAAACTTCACGGAGAATATTTTTGGAATTTATAAAAAATACTGGCGAAAGAATCAAGGCCAGGGGGCCCACACCCTGTCCACGAGGGTGGGGGGCACGCCTACCCCCTGGGCGCGCCCCCTGCCTCGTGGGCCCCCTGGTGCTCCACCGACCTCAACTCCAACTCTATATATTCACATTCGGGGAGAAAAAAATCAGAGAGAAGGATTCATCGCATTTTACGATATGGAGCCGCCGCCAAGCCCTAATCTCTCTCGGGAGGGCTGATCTGGAGTCCATTCGGGGCTCCGGAGAGGGGGATTCGTCGCCGTCGTCATCATCAACCTTCCTCCATCACCAATTTCATGATGCTCACCGCCGTGCGTGAGTAATTCCATCGTAGGCTTGCTGGACGGTGATGGGTTGGATGAGATTTATCATGTAATCGAGTTAGTTTTGTTAGGGTTTGATCCCTAGTATCCATTATGTTCTAAGATTGATGTTGCTATGACTTTGCTATGCTTCATGCTTGTCACTAGGGCCCGAGTGCCATGATTTCAGATCTGAACCTATTATGTTTTCATGAATATATGTGAGTTCTTGATCCCATCTTGCAAGTCAATAGTCACCTACTATGTGTTATGATCCGGTAACCCCGAAGTGACAATAATCGGGACCACTCCCGGTGATGACCGTAGTTTGAGGAGTTCACGTATTCACTAAGTGTTAATGCTTTGGTCCGGTACTCTATTAAAAGGAGGCCTTAATGTCCCTTAGTTTCCAATAGGACCCCGCAGCCACGAGAGGGTAGGACAAAAGATGTCATGCAAGTTCTTTTCCATAAGCGCGTATGACTATATTCAGAATACATGCCTACATTATATTGATGAACTGGAGCTAGTTCTGTGTCACCCTATGTTATAACTATTGCATGAAGAATCGCATCCGACATAATTATCCATCACTGATCCAATGCCTACGAGCTTTTCAGATATTGATCTTTGCTTAGTTACTTTTCCGTTGCCACTGTTACAAATACTACAAAACTGCTACTGTTACTTTTGCCACCGTTACCGTTACTTCCATACTACTTTGCTACTAACTAATTTGCTGCATATATTAAGTTATCCTGGTGTGGTTGAATTGACAACTCAGCTGCTAATACTTGAGAATATTCTTTGGCTCCCCTTGTGTCGAATCAATAAATTTGGGTTGAATACTCTACCCTCGAAAACTGTTGCGATCCCCTATACTTGTGGGTTATCAAGACTATTTTCTGGCGCCATTGCCGGGGATCATAGCTCTATTCTTTGAGCCACTTGGGATTTATATCTGCTGATCACTATGAGGAACTTGAAAGACGAGAAAACTAAGATTTAGCCCTCAACTATGAGGGGAGGTAAGGAATTGCCATCTAGCTCTGCACTTGATTCGCCTTCTGTTTTGAGTAAACTTGCGACACCTAAACCTGCTTCTGCTATTAATTCTGATATGTCGCATGTTATTGATGATGCCACTTCTGATATGAATGATACTTATGATGAAACTACTTCTATGCTTGATAATACTGTGCCACTAGGTGAATTTCTTGATGAACAACTTGCTAGGGCTAGAGAGAATGAAATTATTGAAACTGATAATATTGATGAAAGTGATGATGAAGATTCTCCCCCTAGATATGAATTACCTGTTATGCCTGAGGGTCATGTTATGGATGAAGAAACTGCCAGAGACTTTCTTGCTTGCAATGATAGGAATGATCTTAAGAAATTATTAGCTAAGCTGAAAGAAAAGTCTTTGAATGCTAGAATGAAATATGACCCTGCTTTTGCTACTTCACCTATCTGTATTACTGATAATGATTATGATTTCTCTGTTGATCCTGAGATAATTACTTTGGTTGAATCTGATCCTTTTTATGGCTATGAATCTGAAACTGTTGTGGCACATCTTACTAAATTAAATGATATAGCCACCCTATTCACCCATGAGGAAAAAATTCATTACTACTATATCCTTAAGTTATTTCCATTCTCATTAAAGGGTAATACTAAAACATGGTTTAATTCTCTTGATCCTGGTTGTGTGCGTAGTCCCCAGGATATGATTTATTACTTCTCTGCTAAATATTTCCCCGCTCATAAGAAACAAGCTGCCTTAAGGGAATATATAATTTCGTGCAAATTGAAGAAGAGAGTCTCCCACAAGCTTGGGGGAGGCTCCTCCAATTACTTAATGCTTTGCCTGATCATCCTCTCAAGAAAAATGAAATACTTGATATCTTTTATAATGGACTAACCGGTGCTTCCAGAGACCACCTGGATAGTTGTGCTGGTTGTGTTTTCAGGGAAAGAACTGTTGATCAAGCTGAATTGCTATTGAATAATATGCTGACTAATGAAAATAATTGGACACTTCCTGAACCAACTCCTAAGCCAACTCCGAAGAAAAGGGGTATTCTATTTCTCAGTCCTGAAGATATGCAAGAGGCAAAGAAATCTATGAAAGAAAAAGGTATTAAAGATGAAGATGTTAAGAATTTACCACCTATTGAAGAAATACATGGTCTTGATAACCCGACACAAGTAGTAAAGGTAAATTCTCTCTATAGATTTGATGAAGGTGATATTCCTCGTTATAAGTCTGCTAGTCAATGCTTGGATGAGTTTGATAATTTTATTGTTAAACAAGAAAACTTCAATGCTTATGTTGGTAGATAATTGAAACGTAATGCTTATATGATTGAACACTTGAGTGATTATATGTCTAGAGTTAAAGGTGAACTTAAACTCATTAGTAAACATGCTTCTATGGTTACCACTCAAGTAGAACAAGTGCTTAAAGCTCAAAATGATTTGCTCAATGAATTAAATAATAAGAAAAATGATAATGTTGTTAGAGTTATGACTAGAGGGGGTAAAATGACTCGGGAACCTTTGCATCCTCAGGGCCACCCTAAGAGAATTGAGCAAGATTCTCAGAGAACTAATGTTGATGCACCTAGTCCTTCTAAAAAGAAGAAAAAGAAAAATGATAGGACTTTGCATGCTACTAGTGAACCTGTTGTTGACACACCTGAGAGTCCCAAGGATATTTCTATTTCTGATACTGAAACACAATCTGGTGATGAACATGAACCTAGTGATAATGTTAATGATGATGTTCATTTTGATGCTCAACCTAGCAATAACAATGATGTAGAAATTGAACCTGCTGTTGATTTTGATAACCCACAATCAAAGAATCAACGTTATGATAAGAGACTTTGTTGCTAGGAAGCACAGTAAAGAAAGAGAACCATGGGTTCAGAAACCCATGCCTTTTCCTCCCAAACCATCCAAGAAAAAGGATGATGAGGATTTTGAGCGCTTTGCTGAAATGATTAGACCTATCTTTTTGCGTATGCGTTTGACTGATATGCTTAAAATGAATCCTTATGCTAAATACATGAAGGATATTGTTACTAATAAAAGAAAGATACCGGAAGTTGAAATTTCCACCATGCTTGCTAATTATACTTTTAAGGGTGGAATACCAAAGAAACTTGGAGATCCAGGAGTACCAACTATACCATGCTCCATTAAAAGAAACTATGTTAAAACTGCTTTATGTGATCTTGGAGCCGGTGTTAGTGTTATGCCTCTATCTTTATATCGTAAACTTGATTTGAATAAGTTGACACCTACTGAAATATGTTTGCAAATGGCCGATAAATCAACTGCTATACCTGTTGGTATTTGTGAGGATGTGCCTGTTGTGGTTGCAAATGTTACTATTCTAACGGACTTTGTTATTCTTGATATTCCCGAGGACGATAGTATGTCGATTATCCTTGGTAGACCCTTTTTGAATACTGCAGGGGCTGTTATTGATCGCAACAAAGGCAATGTCACTTTTCATGTTAATGGTAATGAGCATACGGTACACTTTCCGAGGAAACAACCTCAAGTCCACAGTATCAATTCTATTGGTAAATTCCATCGATTATTATTGGAGGTTTTGAATTTCCTCTTCCTACTGTCAAGAAGAAATATGATATTCTTATTATTGGGGACGTGCATATCCCCGTTGAGGTAACCTAGTGTTATTTGAAAATTCTCCGGTTCCATGCGATTCGGAATGAGTTTGTTAACAAGACTTGATCAACCTTGTCAGTGGATTCCTTTTGATGAGCATGAGACGGATGAAGTTAGATAGCACAACTCTCTGTACCCTCCTTTTACCTTCTGTTATTTAGATTAAATAAAGTAAAAATAGTATTTTCTGTCTGTTTTCTGAATTATCCTTGCAATAAAAAATATCCCGAAAATAAAAGTTCTCCAAATGCCCTAAAATTGTAATATGATTTTTTCTGGAATATTTAAGAATGTCTGGCACTGAGAACACATCAGGGGGAGCCAGCACCTGGCCACGAGGGTCCTGGGTGCGCCCCTGCCTCGTGGGCCCCTGGTGGCCACCCTCCACTTATTCCAGCACCCACACACTCCTTCTTCCTCCAGAAAAAATCACCAACCAGCTCTAACCCGTGTTCTAGCTCATCTTGCTACGATTTTCGATCTCCTTGCTCAAAGCTCCATTCACAAAACTGCTTTGGGGGATTGTTCTTCGGTATGTGACTCCTCCAATGGTCCAATTAGTTTTTGTTCTAGTGCTTTATTTATTGCAATTTTTTGCTGCTAAGGTGACCCTGTTCTTGAGCTTGCATGTCAAATTTATTTGGTCCCAAGTAGTTCTAATGCATGATATAGTCTCTAGGCACTTGTGGGAGTAGTTGCTATCAATTTTGTTGAGTTTGGTTCACTTTTATTTTGAGTTACTAAAAATTTCAGAAATTTTTTTAGAGGAAGAAATATGTTTAGGAAAATGTACCAAGGTGGTTCTTCAAGGAAGCAAGGACCCAGGCTCGCAATACGTGAGCCGGACCATGAACCACAAGAGAAGCTCAAGTGCGGCCTTGTGAATGGACGTCAGAAAATTTCATGGTCCAAGCAGGAATTAAGGATGAATTTGACGCGTATGTGCATAATGCTGAACTCGAGGGCTTCATGTTAGATAAGTGCCCTCAATGCTACCACCTTACTGATTCCTTTGTGAGAAGATTTAAATTTACATTATCACGCAATTCTCACACTGTCCTATTTGATCTCTATAATAAATCTTATACCATGGACTTAGAAGATTTTAATACTGCTTGTAAACTCCCGCAATGGGGTAGTGCTAGTGAACCTCGCAAATCTGAGTTTAAAGATTTTCTTGCTAGTATCACTGTGGGGGAATCTAGAGAAATAACACAAGCCACCATATGGAGCATTCATTTTCCTGCTATACATTATTTTGCTCTCTTTATAGGTAGATGCATAAACGGTAAGGATGAGGCATGCCACATGTGTGTTCCAGATCTTAGTGTTCTCAAGAGTGTTGTGTTAGAAGATAGACAATATAACTTGGGGGCCACTGTTGCACGTAGGTTGCATAATAACAGTATTAGTGGAGATTTGTTTGGTGGAATTTATGCAACCCATGTGGCTAATTATCTTGAGATACCCATATATGAAAATAATATGGAATTTCCTCCTGCTTATTTAGATTTTAATGCTATGGTTCACCATCAGTTTGTTGAGAGGAATGAACAACCCCTCCAGTACCGACTAATGTTTGACAGGCGTCACGCTGTCCATATTGCTCTCCCTGCTCCTACTTTCTTTGACTTTCAGGCAAAAGGGAGATATGTTATAACCAGGGAGGAGGCGAACGAGTATGAGAGGAGGTCGGAGACAGCCCGCCTCCAAGCTGCAGCTCATCAGGCAATAGCCGCTGCATCTCAGTATGACCCCAGCTACAACTTTGGATATCCGCCAGGCCAGCCATGGCCATAGACCAACTTAGGCCAAAAGCCTAAGCTTGGGGGAGTACGTATTTCTCACCGACATTACATTTATGTTCACACACTCATTCCAGTTGTCGGTGCTCATACTTTTTCATTGTACTATCCATGCTAGTTTATTTTCTTTTCTAAGCTTCTTCTTGTGTGTTTGAATAACCTTAAGAAAAACCAAAAAACGGTTGTAGCTTTTAGCTAGTTTACTTTTCATGATTGCAGTAGTAATAATTAAAAGAAAACCCAAAAAGATTTCTCGTTCTTCTTTTGCTTGTTGGGAGCTTTCTTGTGTAAATAGTTTTATTTTCTTTCTTTTCTTTGGGGGTCGAGAGGAGAAGACCATGATGAAAATGTTGAAGTGGCTCTTATATGCATTATGGTTGATTTAACAAAGAGCCTATATTACCTTGTCTTCGCCCTTGTATTAAATGCTTGCAGATTCTAGCTTAGTCCAATACACGTGCACTATTATTATTATACACACCGTTCGGTCGTGCGAGTGAAAGGCAATAATGACGATATATGATTGACTGATTGAGATGAGAGAAGCTGGTATGAACTCGACCTCTCTTGTTTTTGTAAATATGATTAGTTCATCGTTCCTGATTCAGCCTATTATGAATGAACATGTTTGCAATGACAATTAGAGATTATAGTTGCTTATGCCATGCTTAATTAGCTAGGAGTTTATAATGGTTTACCTTGCGTGCCAACATGCTATTAAAATGGTTGTGATGTGGTATGATAGGGTGGTATCCTCCTTTGAACGATTCAAATGGCTTGACTTGGCACATGTTCACACATGTAGTTGAAACAAAATCAACATAGCCTCCACGATATTTATGTTCATGGTGAATTATATCCTACTCATGCTTGCACTCAATGTTTATTAATTTTAATGCATGTTCATGACTGTTGTCGCTCTCTAGTTGGTCGCTTCCCAGTCTCTTTCTAGCCTTCACTTGTACTAAGCGGGAATATTGCTTGTGCATCCACTTCCATAAACCCCAAAGTTATTCCATATGAGTCCACCATACCTTCCTATATGCGGTATCTACCTGCCGTTCCAAGTAAATTTGTATGTGCCAAACTCTAAACCTTCAAATGAAATTCTGTTTTGTATGCTCGAATAGCTCATGTATCAACTAGGGCTGTCGGTATCTTCCATGCTAGGCGGGTTATTCTCAAGAGGAGTGGACTCGGCTCCTCACTCACGAGAAAATGGCTGGTCCCCGGGATGCCCAGTCCCATGCTTAAACCAAATCAAAATAATAGCAAACAAAACTCCCCCAGGATTGTTGTTAGTTGGAGACACCCGTTGTTTCGGACAAGCCATGGATTGATGTTTGTTGGTGGAGGGGGAGTATAAACTTTACCATTCTGTTTGGGAACCGCCTATAATGTGTGTAGCATGGAAGATATCGAGATCTCTCAGTTGTTATGTTGACAATGAAAGTATACCACTCAAAATATTATTTATCTCTATTTCAAAACTCGAGCTCTGGCACCTCTACAAATCCTTGCTTCCCTCTGCGAAGGGCCTATCTATTTACTCTTCTGTTGAGTCATCATCCTCTTATTAAAAAGCACTAGTTGGAGAGCACCGCTGTCATTTGCATCAGTTATATTAATTTATATTGAGTATGACTATGACTGGATCTCTTTTACCATGAATTACAATGTTTAGTCAGTCCTTGATCTTCAAAGGTGCTCTGCATTTATGTTTTGCGGTCTCAGAAAGGGCTACCGAGATACCATCTTGTTATATCGTATATGATTGTTTTGAGAAAGTGTTGTCATCCGAGATTTATTATTATTGCTCGCTAGTCGATTATGCCATTGATATGAGTAAACATGAGACCTAAGTATTATTGTGAATATGGTTAGTTCATAATCTTTGCTGAAAACTTGAATGCTGGCTTTACATATTTACAACAACAAGAGCAAACAGAGTTTGTAAAAGTTTTTCTTTATCACTTTCAGTTTGTCAACTGAATTGCATGAGGACAAGCAAAGGTTTAAGCTTGGGGGAGTTGATACGCCTCCATCGTATCGACTTTTCCAAACACTTTTGCCCTTGTTTTGGACTCTAACTTGCATGATTTGAATGGAACTAACCCAGACTGACGTTGTTTTCAGCAGAATTGCCATGGTGTTATTTTTGTGCAGAAATAAAAGTTCACGGAATGACCTGAAACTTCACGGAGAATATTTTTGGAATTTATAAAAAATACTGGCGAAAGAATCAAGGCCAGGGGGCCCACACCCTGTCCACGAGGGTGGGGGGCGCGCCTACCCCTTGGGTGCGCCCCCTGCCTCGTGGGCCCCCTGGTGCTCCACCGACCTCAACTCCAACTCTATATATTCACGTTCGGGGAGAAAAAAATCAGAGAGAAGGATTCATTGCATTTTACGATACGGAGCCACCGCCAGGCCCTAATCTCTCTCGGGAGGGCTGATCTGGAGTCCGTTCGGGGCTTAGGAGAGGGGGATTCGTCGCCGTCGTCATCATCAACCTTCCTCCATCACCAATTTCATGATGCTCACCGCCGTGTGTCAGTAATTCCATCGTAGGCTTGCTGGACGGTGATGGGTTGGATGAGATTTATCATGTAATCGAGTTAGTTTTGTTAGGGTTTGATCCCTAGTATCCATTATGTTCTAAGATTGATGTTGCTATGACTTTGCTATTGTTAATGCTTGTCACTAGGGCCCGAGTGCCATGATTTCAGATCTGAACCTATTATGTTTTCATGAATATATGTGACTTCTTGATCCTATCTTGCAAGTCAATAGTCACCTACTATGTGTTATGATCCGGTAACCCCGAAGTGACAATAATCGGGACCACTCCCGGTGATGACCGTAGTTTGAGGAGTTCACACTAAGTGTTAATGCTTTGGTCTGGTACTCTATTAAAAGGAGGCCTTAATATCCCTTAGTTTCCAATAGGACCCCGCAGCCACGGGAGGGTAGGACAAAAGATGTCATGCAAGTTCTTTTCCATAAGCACGTATGACTATATTCGAAATACATGCCTACATTACATTGATGAACTGGATTTAGTTCTGTGTCACCCTATGTTATAACTATTGCATGAAGAATCACATTCGACATAATTATCCATCACTGATCCAATGCCTACGAGCTTTTCACATATTGATCTTTGCTTAGTTACTTTTCCGTTGCCAGTGTTACAAATACTACAAAACTGGTATTGTTACTTTTGCCACCGTTACCGTTACTTCCATACTACTTTGCTACAAAATACTTTGCTACAGATATTAAGTTATGCAGGTGTGGTTGGATTGACAACTCAGCTGCTAATACTTGAGAATATTCTTTGGCTCCCCTTGTGTCAAATCAATAAATTTGGGTTGAATACTCTACCCTCGACAACTGTTGCGATCCCCTATACTTGTGGGTTATCACTGACATAGAGTGGGACTAATGCCCTTTAAATCATCAAGAGTATATCCAATAGCAGCCCGGTGCTTCCTTAGAACTTCCAATAATCTTTCTTCTTCATGTTCTGAAAGGTTAGCACTTATAATAACAGGATATATTTTATTTTCATCAAGATAAGCATATTTCAAAGCGTCTCGTAATTGTTTTAATTCAAACACAGGATCTCCTTTAGGTGGAGGTGGACCTCCTAGAGTTTCAATAGGCAAATTGTGTTTAACTAGAGCACGTTGTTCAAATAAAATCTTATCTATTTCATTTCTTTCATGCATATGTAAATCATTTTCATGGTCTAGCAGATACTGTTCTAAAGGATCAGTAGGTGGCATAGCAATAGAAGCAAGACCAATTAATTCATCCTTGCTAGGCAATTCTTTTTCATGAAGATTTCTACTAAACTTGGAAAAATTAAACTCATGAGACTCATCACCAAAGCTAACACCAACAGTTTGTTTCTTACAATCTATCTTAGCATTAACTATGTTCAAGAAATGTGGCACCCCGGCTCAGAGAAACTGGAACGCCCCGTTCCAGCCCAGAGATCGAGGAGAAGTTTTTTGGAATACGGCACTGCTTAGATAGACCAAATCAGCTCTTTATTACAATCTATATGGGTACAAGGGGATTACATCAGCACGACGACACTACGCCTACCACGGTTGCTCCATGCAAGCAGCAGAACAACACGATGCAGCGGAAAAACTCCTGGCAGCGGAACAACAACGACGGTGATGAACTCCACTCCGCAGGGACTCTGGCTGGAACACTTATCCTATCTCGCAAACAAGGAATCCACGGCAAACAAGCAATCAAATCTGACATGACCTGCAAACTGGCATGACACGCTAGGTCAGTACATTGAATGTACTTGCAAGATCACATCAACCAAAGTAATCAAGACAAACAATAGCATGGCAATTACAGGTTAACAGGGATAAACATGATACTACTAGATCAATCATAGCATGAACAAGATGATACAGCTAGAACAATACAAGCATGACATAAACATATGAACATGATGAGACTAGCATGCAACATGATGAAACTATCATGCACCAACTTACTCTACTCGGTTACCTCGTAACCATCACATGCATCACTTACCACGACGGACATCACACGATCATCTCAGGATCCAATCAAGCTTGGTATTAACAATACCGTAGTAATCATTTATGACCACAAGGAGATTGACTTTTACCCTTAACTCTTGCATAACACCACAAATATCCAACAAGTCGGTATTCACGATACCACAGTGATCCTCTTATGATCACATAAATATCAACCAACTTCTTTCATTATCGAACCAGGGTTGTTATTAAGCACATCATTATTATTACTGTTGACCCATAGTGTGACTGACACGAACTGGGCCCATATCCGCGGGCGGGCTATCGATAGATTTAACACACACACTCTGCAGAGGTTAGCACACTATACCCACACCACGGAACCCATGGCCTCGCACTCCCATTCGGGTGGACCAACGGAGTTTCGACAAAACCGTCCTACTGCCATGACACTCTCCCGGTCACTCCGACCAACTCCCCTTTGGGCTAAGTCCTGGGTGGCCCCGTGCCTACCAAAGGCACCAACGGCCACCATCGTGGCAAAACGGTCCCAAACGGGGACAAGGATCCTTACAAAAACAACGGGCACACAAGGCTTATGCCATCCTACCCGGCCAAGGTAGCACCCGCGCATAACCTTCCCTCGCGGGAGGCACAGGCAAGAGGCATGACAATAGACCCAGTTAGGACCCCCCATAAGGTAAGCATGGTTGCACTGGTCAGCTCGATATGGTGGCACCATGACTCAGCCAACAGTTGTTCAAGTTCAATTTAATCAGGTTAAACTTGAATGCAATATGCTAAGTCATGATAAAAATAACATGATGTAACTACAATGTGTAACATCCCAAATTTTCAATTTGGAATGTTATACATAGGTCATTCATGCATATCATATTTTGTTGCATTTTGTTTCACGATCCTCAAAATTCTAAGCAACTCAAGGACCCTCGGAGAGAGTTGGGGATTTCATGTTTTTCATATTTGATTTTTATCAAATATCGAAACAAGGATCACTTTGGTTTATTTATTTTTCTCTCCAAAATATTTCAAAAAATATATATAAGATAGGAGATAATATGACTTATCCAAAATAAATGAAATATTGGAGGAAAAATATTAAAATCAGATTAATATGACACGCAGCCACCGCCCCCGTCCCGTACACGCAGCCACCGCCCCCTCCCGCAAGCCACCGCCGCCCTCCCCTCCTTATAAGCCGCCACCCCGCCCCCACTTCGCCACCCCACCCCGCCACCGCAGCCCGCAGCAGTAGCCGCCGCCACCTCGCCGCCGAGCTGCCCCGCCTGCCTCGCCGCCGCACCACCCCGCCGTCGCCCGCACCGCCGCCCCGCTCGCCGGAAGCCGCCGGAGCCGCGCCGGAGTTCGCAAATCTCGCCGTTCGGTTTTCTTTCGGTTTAGGTAAAAAAACCGCGGTTTAAAAAAAACCTAGTTACGTTTTTTTACATCGGTTCGTCGGTGTTTCGGTTTAGTCTATGTAGCGGACGTTCGACCGTACGTTCGTTTTAACGAACGGTTTTCGCCCGTTAGTCACAGACAACGAATGTTCGTTCGTTAGCATGTTCGTCCGTTTTTTTTCTCGGGTTTTCGCGATTATTTTCGATCGCGATTTCTGATCCGATTTTCGTTTTAGTTTATCTTTTCGTTCGTTTATCGGAATCAGGTGATTCAAGCGCCTAGATCTTCATCTCGAAACCCTCTTTCTGTTTAACCAACTTGAACAAGATTTTGGTACTATAAAATTTGACTTTAGTTCAGTTTAGTAATCGGATCTTGTTTATTTCGCAGTTTGAGTTTCGTTGCTCCATTTGATTTGATTCTTTTTGCAAACCGGAGTTCTTAATTTGAAATTTCTGGTTAGATCTTCTTATTTGAGTTTTACCCGTGCATCTTTGATTGATTGCTTATGTATGCTATTGTTTGTTTGCGATAGAATTCCCGGAGTGCGAAGCGTGCTACTACGAGTCCCTAGGTTTTGCGGATCATCAGCAAGGCAAGTAACACATTGATCATACTCTTTTCATGCCCAGTTTTTATGCATTAGTTCCAATCCTCAAACACTGCATGATTAGTTTGTGATTAAATTGTGGGTTTGGGAAGTAGTTGAGAGGTAGAACCTATTGCCTTGTTTTGTTATCAAACCTTGGGAGTTACTTCTACGTTATGCTTATATTGCTATGCTATGCTCGTAGCCGTGGATTGGGTTCGAGTGTATCCATGACAGATGTGAGATTGTTAATTAATGGTTCAACTTAAGGTGGCAACTTTAATACACATCTGGGTGGATTAATTGTTTGGGCACCTGGAGAATCCAGTGTTGTCCTAGGATATCCCGGAGTACCCGTGTGATTTTCCTATGGTCCGCCACCCAGGCTCAAAGGGATCTTAAGATTATTCATGCTAGAAACTTCCGTGTGCAGCCACAAGCCATTATGGGCTCTGGCATAGTTTGAGTAAGTTGTGTGACCTCTTTCAGTGGCGGGCTAGTAGATGTAGAGGGAAAGTAGGTGTAACTTTCCACCCAGAGTAAAGAGTTAATGCTTCCGAAAGACTGTGTCTCGGTCATCCGTTTCTCAAACATCATGTAGTGCGAGAAATCCAATGGAGGAGATCGAGTCTTGTGGGGAAAAGTGCGCAAACCTCTACAGAGTGTACAATCTAATCATGGTTAGCCGTGTCCCCGGTTATGGACATCTTGAGTATCTAGTACTTGGATTATCCTATTGTATCTCATCACTTTAATTTAATTTGTTGGGTTAATGAATTACTTTAATTGGGATTGAGCTGGAGGAACCTTCTCAATGATGTTTCAACTACCATGATAGTTAAAATAAAAATTATTCCTTTGTTGTAGGAAAAAATTGGCTTTTCGCAAAAACCTTATAACCATAGAGCCTCCACCAGCCATATATGCATATAGTGATAGCATTATTCTGTTCATTGCTCTACCGTGTTACATTGCCAGCATATTCCATGTGCTGACCCGTTTTCAGGCTGCAACATATCATGTTGCAGACTTTTCAGACGAGGAGTAAGGTTCGCTAGGTCGTTGCCGTGCAGCTCAGCTATGCCGTTGGAGTTGATGGACTCACTTGATCTTCCAGGCCTTCCGCTGTTATCGTATTAGATGGCCATAAGCCATATTATTTGTAATACGTTCTCTTTTGAGACCTTCGATGTAATAAGTGTGTGATTGCTACTCTGTTATAAATCCTTCGAGTACTGTATGTGTCAGCATTACCGATCCAGGGATGACACTAAAGCACAGAGACTTGACCGTTTGAGGTCAGGTCGCTACACAGTGCATGAACATGATATTAACATAAGCATGGGGGTGCATCCCAATCAACGAGCATAACAACATTTAACCATTTATCCAGATGAGCACGACATACTGACGAGCATGGATATCACAACTAGAACACTGCCCATAGCATAACATGACTACTAGCATCAACAATAAATACCATGCAATAACATAACGATAAAACTACCATGCAAGTATTTAATCAACTGGATGCAAAGGAACATGCATAACAACGGTACTCGGAACAGACGATAGTCAGGCACCGAAGACCATCACCAACATGTACTACTACCAAACATTGCCAATATTAAAGTAATACTAGCATGAAGAACATAATAACAGAGTGCATGAAAACATAGCATGACGGTAAACATCGATCCATAAGCATAACCGAAATACCGACCACAGTAGCAAAACAAACAGACAGTTATTAAAGATTCAAGTTGAAAACCAATGCTTCTGCATGGCTTTCATGCAAATGGTGGTTGTGGCTTGCCTGGGGATGAAGAAGGCTCTCGGGAGAAGTGCGATGAAGCCGCAGAAAGATTCGCCGGAAAAGATTCGCTCTCGGAGGGGGCTGATTAGGGGAAAGGGTAAAATGGTCATTTCCAGTATGTCAAATGATACGTCTCCAACGTATCTATAATTTTTGATTGTTCCATGCTATATTATAATCTGTTTTGGATGTTTAACGGGCTTTATTATACACTTTTATATTATTTTTGGGACTAACCTATTAACCGGAGGCCCAGCCAGAATTGCTGTTTTTTGCCTATTTCAGTGTTTCGCAGAAAAATAATATTAAACGGAGTCCAAACGGAATGAAACCTTCGGGAACGTGATTTTCGGAACGAACGTGATCCAGAGGACTTGGAGTCTACGTCAAGAAATCAACCAGGAGAGCACGAGGCAGGGGGCGCGCCCTCCACCCTCGTGGGGCCCAGTTGCTCCACCGACGTACTTCTTCCTCCTATATATACCTACGTACCCCCAAACTATCAGATACGGAGCCAAAAACCTAATTCCACCGCCGCTACCTTCTGTACCCGTGAGACCCCATCTTCGGGCCTTTTCCGGAGCTCCGCCGGAGGGGGCATTGATCACGGAGGGCTTCTACATCAACACCATAGCCTCTCCGATGATGTGTGAGTAGTTTACCTCAGACGTTCGGGTCCATAGTTATTAGCTAGATGGCTTCTTCTCTCTCTTTGGATCTCAATACAAAGTTCTCCACGATTCTCGTGGAGATCTATTCGATGTAATCTTCTTTTGCGGTGTGTTTGTTGAGACCGATGAACTGTGGGTTTATGATCACGTTTATCTATGAAAATATTTGAATCTCCTCTGAATTCTTTTATGTATGATTGGTTATCTTTGCAAGTCTCTTCGAATTATCAGTTTGGTTTGGCCTACTAGATTGATCTTTCTTGCAATGGGAGAAGTGCTTAGCTTTGGGTTCAATCTTGCGGTGTCCTTTCCCAGTGACAGCAGGGGCAGCAAGGCACGTATTGTATTGTTGCCATCGAGGATAAAAAGATGGGGTTTATATCATATTGCATGAGTTTATCCGTCTACATCATGTCATCTTACTTAAAGCATCACTCTGTTCTTATGAACTTAATACTCTATGTTGGGGATATAACTACTAGTGTAACCCGCCCAGGAGGGGCCGGGTTACGCTATGACGATTTATCATATGAAGCCCAATATCAAGCTTGAGGATGGCGGTTCAGTTAAGGGCCCAAAGCCCGCAGGCGACTTAAGGCCCGTAGTGATAAACCGCCATAATGGCATGACTTGTATCGGAAGGCAAGATTAACTAGTCACCGAGCCGGACACTGTTTATGAGCCGGCCGGGACTCTGTAGGCCGCGGGGCGTCAACCCGTGTATATAAGGGGACGACCCGCCGATGGCTTAGGGCAAGTAACATCAGATCGAGAGCCAGGCATAGCGGATTCGCTCCCTGGTCATCGAAACCCTAGTAATTCCACCTCAACTGGATTAGGCTTTTACCTTCACCACAAGGGGCCGAACCGGTATAAACCCTCGTGTCCTTTGTCCCGTTTTAACCCCTTTAAGCTTCCTAGTTGCGATGGCTCCACGACTAAGTCCTTTCACAAGGACATCTGCCGTGACAATTCCACGACAGTTGGCGCCCACCATGGGGCCAGCGCACGATGGATTTGAGTTCTTGAAGGGCAGCTTTGAAGGGCTCAAGGGATACGCTGTAGGCCGGATGACCAAGAGTCGTCGCGGCAAGCTCTACATCGACGACGCCGGCTGGGGTCCCGACGCCGGCTCAATTGAGTACGGGTACCGGGTCCCCTTCGGCGGAATCCACGTCTTCATCGGTCGGATTGGCGAGCCGGGCCCTGAGCCGAACATCTGCATCGACATCATCGAGACGGCTCAGCGTGCGAGACCCGCTCGGGCTCAGCCCGCCGTGAAGCGTGCCTTCGTGGGTTGCATCCATGGAGGAGAACTTTCTGAAGGATCCGTGGACGGCGGTGAGACGGCCGTCTACTCCGATGGTGAGTCGTCCACTGGTGAGACGGATTCGTTATACCAATTGGAAGATGGCGGGCTTGGGGCTGTTTCGATGGCAGCAGTATTCCGGACCCCTTTGAGCCGCCGAGCAGAGTAGGGATCTTCATGGCTGGCACTCAACCCGGTCAAAACTCTACGGCTGCGGCAACAATAACTTCCGGGTCAGGAGCGGCCGGGGCAGGAGGCCCTGTGCGCCCGCCGGCTCAGGTACTGATTGATCTCATGGACAAATTGACGGCCCTGTTAACCGCCACAGTTATTCCGGCGAGTCAAGCTGAGCATGATGCAGAGGTAGCACAGGTACGTGAGGAGATAGCCCGAGCCAAAGAAGCCCTAGCAGCTGAGGACACCAGATTGGCCGCGGAGCGGGCGGCTTTGGATGCTTGGGCTCAACAGATCCAATCAGAGGCTTTCCAGCTTACGATGAGCCTGAACGCATCTAACGAGGTGATGAGGAGGAGGCACCAGAAGGCTCAATCCCGTTTGCCTCCGGTTTATGATCCTCGGAATCTCTTCTGCACGCCCGGAGCCGGCCCTAGTAACCCGCCGGAGGCAAACCAGTTTGTAACATCCAGAGCAGGGGCACCGGTTCAGCCCCGGGTGATGGAACCTCCTCACGTGAATACGGCCCCGCCTCGCTATGTACCAACACCACCGGGTCATTTTTCCAACCCCTTGGAGAACCTGATTGCTGCATTGGCACGTTTGGCGGCTCTCCCGGTGGACGGCGACTCTCCGGCAACAGTTGAGACGCGAAGGGTCAGAGAACTTCTTCAGACGGCTCTGGCTCAGCAGGAAGCTTATTCCTATAGTCGACAGGATTCATTCGACTCCTCGCCCAAGCTGGAGCCCAAGTTACAGCAGACATATGGATTCGGAGGCCTTGTCAAGCAACGCCCAGCACCGTAACCAGCCAGGTGGGTATAATCCGGTGCAGGACAGGATACGTCGAGAGGATCAGCGGGCGGCTCAGCAGGCGGCTCACCAGGCGGTTCACCAAACCGTCCCGGATTATCCAACGACCTCTATTGAGGCAGGTGTGGCCACAAGAACCGGCGGCGTTCCTTGTTTGGTGCCGGCTTTGCGTAATGAGCGTTTGCCAAGGATTTCAAGGGACCCCGAAAGGTGCCAAATTACACAGCTGATTTACAGCCCGGGGCGTGGATTGAAAGCTATGAGATGGCCAAAGAGCTGTTGGAGGTCAGTGATGCGGCGATGGCCAAGTACTTCACCATGATGCTGGACGGAACGGCCCGCACTTGGCTGAAGGGGCTGCCGCCTAATTCCATTGGTTCATGGGCGGAGTTAAAAACCCTGTTTATCCAGAACTTCAAAGACACCTGCAAGGAGCCCATGTCAATTGTGGACTTGACTAATTGCAGGCAAGAGGAAGGTGAGTCCACCACTCATTGGGTGCGCCGGGTCAAGGAGATAATACATTCGTCTGACAAAATGGATGCCGGCTCTGCGGTCCTAATGTTGGACAAAAATTGCCGATTTGAGCCTCTGAAACAGAAGCTGGGGCGGCTCAAGCGTGATTGTAATGATATGGGCCAGCTTATGGTGGCTCTAGTCAAATACGCCGACTCAGATAGTACCAAGGATCCCGCGTCTGATGAAGAGAAGATAGGGAAGGGAAAGAAGAACGGCAATGGAAAGGGTCAGCAACATAACCCGGCGAGTCAAGGAGGCAATAAACGTAAGGCCGATGGTAACCCGGAGTTTGTGGCTGACACCAATTCACAGGGTAACAATCAACGACGCAAGGGGAGGCCACCCCCTCGGTCCGGCGGGTCAGGTCTTACTCTTGAGCAACTTCTCAATTAACCCTGTCCGAGACACGGCACTGGGGAAAGGCCAGCCACTCACCTATGGAAAGATTGCGCGATCATGAAGGCTTTCAAAAATTCTAACATGTTCGACGGCAACCATGGGACTGGTGGCGGCTCAGGTGGAGGTGGTTTTCATGGCTCGGGCGGCGGCTCAAGTTCCGGCTTTCAAGGAAATCAAGGTGGTTATAATCAACAGTCTGGTCAGGGAGGACAGCAGCAACAACAATCGGGTTATCAGAGCAATCCAAAGCAGCTGAATAGTGGACAGTAATAGTAGTAGATGCGGAATCGTTTCGGTCTACTTGTCGCGGACGTGATGCCTATATACATGATCATACCTAGATATTCTCATAACTATGCTCAATTCTATCAATTGCTCAACAGTAATTTGTTCACCCACCGTAATACTTATGCTCTTGAGAGAAGCCACTAGTGAAATCTATGGCCCCCGGGTCTATTTTCCATCATATTAATCTTCCAACACTTAGTTATTTTTATTGCCTTTTATTTTACTTTGCATCTTTATCATAAAAATACCAAAAATATTATCTTATCATATCTATCAGATCTCACTCTCGTAAGTGACCGTTGATGGATTGACAACCCCTTTATCGCGTTGGTTGCGAGGTTCTTATTTGTTTGTGTAGGTGTGAGGGACTCGTGCATGATCTCCTACTGGATTGATACCTTGGTTCTCAAAAACTGAGGGAAATATTTACGCTACTTTACTGCATCACCCTTTCCTCTTCAAGGGGAAACCAACGCAGTGCTCAAGAGGTAGCAAGAAGGATTTCTGGCGCCGTTGCCGGGGAGATTCGCGCCAAGTCAAGTCAAGTCAAGACATACCGAGTACCCATCACAAACTCTTATCCCTCGCATTACATTATTTGCCATTTGCCTCTCATTTTCCTCTCCCCCACTTCACCCTTGCCGTTTTATTCGCCCTCTTTTCCATTCGCCTCTTTTTCGCTTGCTTCTTGTTTGCTCGTGTGTTGGATTCCTTGCTTGTCATGATGGCTCAAGATAATACTAAATTGTGTGACTTTGCCAATACCAACAACAATGATTTTCTTAGCACTCCGATTGCTCCTCTTACTGATGCTGAATCTTGCGAAATTAATGATGCCTTGTTGAATCTTGTCATGAAAGATCAATTCGCCGGCCTTCCTAGTGAAGATGCCGCTACCCATCTAAATAGCTTCGTTGATTTGTGTGATATGCAAAAGAAGAAATATGTGGACAATGATATTGTTAAATTGAAGCTATTTCCTTTTTCGCTTAGAGATCGTGCTAAAGTTTGGTTTTCGTCTTTGCCTAAAAATAGTATTGATTCATGGAATAAGTGCAAAGATGCTTTTATCTCTAAGTATTTTCCTCCCGCTAAAATCATCTCTCTTAGAAACGATATTATGAATTTTAAGCAACTTGATCATGAACATGTTGCACAAGCTTGGGAGAGGATGAAATTAATGATACGTAATTGCCCTACACATGGTTTGAATCTTTGGATGATTATACAAAATTTTTATGCCGGATTGAATTTTGCTTCTAGAAATCTTTTAGATTCGGCCGCGGGAGGCACTTTTATGGAAATCACTTTAGGAGAAGCTACTAAACTCCTAGATAATATTATGGTTAATTATTCCCAATGGCACACCAAAAGATCTACTAATAAAAAAGTGCATGCGATAGAAGAAATTAATGTCTTGGGTGGAAAGATGGATGAACTTATGAAATTATTTTCTACTAAAAGTGTTTCTTCTGATCCTAATGATATGCCTTTGTGTACTTTGATTGAGAATAATAATGAATCAATGGAATGTGAATTTTGTTGGTAGGAATAATTTTGCTAACAACGCGTATAGAGGAAACTTTAATCCTAGGCCGTACCCTAGTAATTCCTCTAATAATTATGGTAATTCCTACAACAATTCTTATGGAAATTTTAATAAGATGCCCTCTGAATTTGAGACTAGTGTTAATGAGTTTATAAATTCACAAAAGAATTTCAATGCTTTGATTGAAGAAAAATTGCTCAAGGTTGATGAATTGGCTAGGAACGTTGATAGAATTTCTCTTGATGTTGATTCTTTGAAACTTAGATCTATTCCACCTAAGCATGATATCAATGAGTTTCTCAAAGCCATGATAATTTCCATTGATTAGTGCAAAGAAAGAACCGCTAGGATGCGTGCTAAGAAAGGTTGCTTTGTGAAAGCGTGTTCTTCTAGTTTCTATGAAAATAAAGATGAAGATCTAAAAGTTATTGATGTGTCTCCTATTAAATCTTTGTTTTGCAATATGAATCTTGATAATGATGGGACTGAATATGAGCCACCTTTACCTAGAAGGTGTTCCAAAAATTCGGAGTCTTTAGATCTTGATGCAAAAATTGGTAAAAGTGAGATTGAAGAGATCAAAACTCTAGATATTAATGAACCCACTATTTTGGATTTCAAGGAATTTAATTATGATAATTGCTCTTTGATAGATTGTATTTCCTTGTTGCAATCCGTGCTAAATTCTCCTCATGCTTATAGCCAAAATAAATCTTTTACTAAACATATCGTCGATGCTTTGATGCAATCTTATGAAGAAAAACTTGAGTTGGAAGTTTCTATCCCTAGAAAACTTTATGATGAGTGGGAACCTACTATTAAAATTAAAATTAAAGATCATGAATGCTATGCTTTGTGTGATTTGGGTGCTAGTGTTTCCACAATTCCAAAAACTTTGTGTGATTTGTTAGGTTTCCGCGAATTTGATGATTGCTCTTTAAACTTACACCTTGCGGATTCCACTATTAAAAACCTATGGGAAGAATTAATGATGTTCTTATTGTTGCAAATAGGAATTATGTGCCCGTAGATTTTATTGTTCTTGATATAGATTGCAATCCTTCATGTCCTATTATTCTTGGTAGACCTTTCCTTAGAACGATTGGTGCAATTATTGATATGAAGGAAGGGAATATTAGATTCCAATTTCCATTAAGGAAAGGCATGGAACACTTCCCTAGAAAGAAAATTAAATTACTATATGAATCTATTATGAGAGCCACTTATGGATTGCCTACCAAAGATGGCAATACCTAGATCTATCCTTGCTTTTATGCCTAGCTAGGGGCGTTAAACGATAGCGCTTGTTGGGAGGCAACCCAATTTTATTTTAGTTTTTTGTTTTTTTTTGCTTCTGTTTAGGAATAAATATTTGATCTAGCCTCTGGTTAGACTTGTTTTTATGTTTTAATTAGTGTTTGTGCCAAGTTTAACCTATAGGATCTTCTTGGATGATAGTTATTTGATCTTGCTGAAAATTCCAGAAACTTTCTGTTCACAAAAATAATTGTTAAAAATCATCAAAACGCGATAAAATATTGATTACAATTGCTGCTGATCAATAAACAAATTGTCTAGGTCGTCCTATTTTGGTAGATTTTTTTGAATTCCAGAAGTTTGCGTTAGTTACAGATTACTACAGACTGTTCTGTTTTTGACAGATTCTGTTTTTCGTGTGTTATTTGCTTATTTTGATGAATCTATGGCTAATAAAATAGTTTATAAACCATAGATAAGTTGGAATACAGTAGGTGTAACACCAATATAAATAAAGAATGAGTTCATTACAGTACCTTGAAGTGGTGTTTTGTTTTGTTTTCTTTCGCTAACGGAGCTCACGAAATTTTCGGTTAAGTTTTGTGTTGTGAAGTTTTCAAGTTTTGGGTAAAAGATTTGATGGATTATGGAACAAGGATTGGCAAGAGCCTAAGCTTGGGGATTCCCATGGCACCCCAAGATAATCTAAGGACACCAAAAAGCCAAAGCTTGGGGATGCCCCGGAAGGCATCCCCTCTTTCGTCTACTTCCATCGGTAACTTTACTGGGAGCTATATTTTTATTCACCACATGATAAGTGTTTTGCTTGGAGCGTCTTGTATGATTTGAGTCTTTGCTTTTTAGTTTACCACAATCATCCTTTCTGTACACACCTTTTGAGAGAGACACACATGATTCGGACTTTATTAGAATACTCTATGTGCTTCACTTATACTTTTTGAGCTATATAATTTTTGCTCTAGTGCTTCACTTATATCTTTTAGAGCACGGTGGTGGATTTGTTTTATAGAAACTATTGTTCTCTCATGCTTCACTTATATTATTTTGAGAGTCCTACAAAATAGCATGGTAATTTTCTTAAATTGAAATTAGTCCTAAAGTAATAGGCATCCAAGATTAGTAAAGATTATCTTATGAGTGTGTTGAGTACTATGAGAAGTTTGATGCTTGATAACTGTTTTGAGATATGAAGATGATGATATTAGAGTCATGCTAGTTGAGTAGTTGTGGATTTGAGGAATACTTGTGTTAAAGTTTGTGATTCCCGTAGCATGCACGTATGGTGAATCGTTATGTGATGAAGTCGGAGCATGATTTATTTATTGATTGTCTTCCTTATGAGTGGCGGTCGGGGACGAGCGATGGTCTTTTCCTACCAATCTATCCCCCTAGGAGCATGCGCGTAATACGTTGCTTTGATAACTTATAGATTTTTGCAATAAGTATATGAGTTCTTTATGACTAATGTTGAGTCCATGGATTATACGCACTCTCTTCCTTCCACCATTGTGTGAAGCCCCCGATTCAATCGTACACTAATCATACACGCAAACGTGTATGATCAAGATCAGGGACTCACGGGAAGATATCACAACACAACTCTAAAAATAAAAATAAGTCATACAAGCATCATAATACAAGCCAGGGGCCTCGAGGGCTCGAATACAAATGCTCGATCATAGACGAGTCAGCTGAAGCAACAATATCTGAGTACAGACATAAGTTAAACAAGTTGCCATAAGATGGCTAGCACAAACTGGGATACAGATCGAAAGAGGCGGAGGCCTCCTGCCTGGGATCCTCCTAAACTACTCCTGGTCGTCGTCAGCGGCCAGAACGTAGTAGTAGGCACCTCCGGTGTAGTAGGAGTCGTCGACGGTGGCGTCTGGCTCCTGGGCTCCAGCATCTGGTTGCGACAACCAGGAAGAAAGGAAAAGGGGGAAAAGGGGGAGCAAAGCAACCGTGAGTACTCATCCAAGATACTCACAAGCAAGGATCTACACTACATATGCATGGGTATATGTGTAAAGGGGCAATATCGATGGACTGAACTGCAGAATGCCAGAATAAGAGGGGGATAGCTAGTCCTGTCGAAGACAACGCTTCTGGCCTCCTCCATCTTGCAGCATGTAGAAGAGAGTAGATGGTAAGTTCACCAAGTAGCATCGCATAGCATAATCCTACCCGACGATCCTCTCCTCGTCGACCTGTGAGAGAGCGATCACCAGGTTGTATTTGGCACTTGGAAGGGTGTGTTTTAATTAAGTATCCGGTTCTAGTTGTCATAAGGTCAAGGTACAACTCTGGGTCGTCCTTTTACCGAGGGACATGGCTATTCGAATAGATAAACTTCCCTGCAGGGGTGCACCACATAACCCAACACGCTCGATCCCATTTGGCCGGACACACTTTCCTGGGTCATGCCCGGCCTCGGAAGATCAACACGTCGCAGCCCCACCTAGGCACAACAGAGAGGTCAGCACGCCGGTCTAACTCCTATGGCGCAGTGGTCTGGGCCCATCGCCCATTGCACACCTGCACGTTGCGTGGGCGGCCGAAAGCAGACCTAGCCTAGCAGGCGTTCCAGTCCAATCCGGCGCGCGCCGCTCAGTCGCTGACGTCACGAAGGCTTCGGCTGATACCACAATGTCGAGTGCCCATATCTTTCCCACGTAGTTGGTTAGTGCATATAGACCAAATGGCCAGACTCAGATCAAATACCAAGATCTCGTTAAGCTTGTTAATTGATGTAACCACGGACACCAACCAGGGCCAGGCCCACCTCTCACCTAGGCGGTCTCAACCTGCCCTGTCGCTCCGCCACAAAGATCCACCTAGAGGGCCGTCGAGACAAAGGTCCTTTCAGCCCCCAATCCATGAATCACTCGCGGGTGCTCCACGAGCCGACCCGACTTTAGTCACCACATGTATCATGTATAAAGTATATAGTATAAACCCGTGATCACCTCCCAAGTGATCACGGCCCGATAGTATAGCACAACAGACGGACAAGAATGTAGGGCCATAGATGGAATACTAGCATCCTATACTAAGCATGTAGGATTGCAGGTAAAGGTAACAACAGTAGTGGCAAAGACAGGCTATGCAGCAAAATAGGATTAATGGAAAGCAGTAACATGCTACACTATTCTAATGCAAGAAGTATAGAGAAGAATAGGCGATATCTGGTGATCAAGGGGGGGCTTGCCTGGTTGTTGTGGCAAGAAGGATGGGTCGTCAACGCCGTAGTCGAACTGGGGGTCGCCGGCAGCCTCGGGGTCTACCGGAAAGAAGTAACGGAGGGGGAACACAATAAATAACAGAGCAATCAAAGCATCACAAAGTGTAACATGGCAATACGCGGTGCTAGAGGTGACCTAACGCAGTATGGGGTGAAACCGACGAAGGGGGGAACATCCAGGAAAGTATTCCCGGTGTTCCGCGTTTTCGGACAGATGAACCGGAGGAGGAAAGTTGTGTGTTCGCTATGCTAGGGATGTGTGGCGGACAAACGGGCTGCGTATCCGGATTCGTCTCGTCGTTCTGAGCAACTTTCATGTAGAAAACTTTTTCATCCGAGCTATGGTTTATTTTATATTAATTTTAAAAGAGTTAATCATTTTTTAGAATTTATTTAATTATTTTAATTCAACATTATCCAGAATAGTGTATGCTGACGTCAACAGGGCGTTGACTGGGTCAAACTGACGTGTGGGACCCACCTGTCATACTCTGTTTAGGTTAATTAGGATTTAGCTAATCTAATTACTATTTAATTAAACTAACTAGTTAATTAGATTAATTAAGCAGGATTAATTAACTTAATTAATTCACTAATTAATTAATTAATTATTAATTTTATTAATTCATTTGTATTTTATTTCCTTTTTATAAAAACGTTCTGGGGGCGGCCCCACATGTCAAAGGCCCAGAGGGGCCTATCGGGTTCGAGCGCTAACGGGCACAGGGCACGGCGCGAGCGGGCGCATGCCCAGGAGCGGGCGGAGCAGACAAGGCGCTGGAGCAGGGGGGCGGTGGCCACGGCAAGGCCATGGCTGGAACGGGGAGGAGCGCAGACCAAGGGAAGGTGGCGGAGGGGTGGCCGCGGTGGCAGCAGGAGGCGGCGCCGGAGTGGGGCGAGGGGAGGAGGGGGCGAGGCCACGCGCGGGGCGCGGCCATTCGACCAGGCCGCGGCTGCGGCAGCTTGAGCAGCAGCAACTAAGAGCAGGGGGCGCGGCCACAGCGGCGGACGCGCGCTGGCCGCCGAGCAGGGGGCTCGCGCGGGCGCGGCGCGGCTGCAGGACAGGTGCGACGCGGCGGAGCAGTGCAGTAGCAGCAGCAGGTCGCGGGCGAGCGTGGCGCGCGGGAGACGGGCGCCTGGGCGCGGCCATGTGCGGGCAGCAGCAGCGCCGGAGAGGCGACGGACGGGCGCGCGCGAGGCCACGCGCGTGCGTGCTCATGCACGGGACGAACTAGCGAGCGCGGTGACCGCGGGGAAGGGAGGAAGGAGGAGGGCCTCACGGGGTTGTAGGGTTCGAGGCAGCGGGAGTCGGGGTGGTCGATGGGGACGACGGCGGAGAGCAAGCAGGACGGCGAGGGAGGTCCGGCGAGGTCCAGGCGGGCCTCGGGCGGCGACAGACGAGGGCGAGGCGGCGGCGCACGGCGGCATCGTGCCAGATCCGATCTGGATCGGGGGAGAGTGGGGGCGCGACTGGGGGGGAGTGCGTGCGTGGGTGGATTAGGTTACGGGGGGGAGTGGGTATAGGGAGTGGGGGTGGGCCTTGGCCCAGTTGGGCAGGCCAACTGGGCCGAAGCCTAGTGGGAGGGGGGTTTCTCCTTTTCTTTCCTTTTTTGTTAGTTTTGTTTTCTGTTTTGTATTTTCTTTTCTTTTATTTATTTCCCTTTTCTGTTCTATTTATTTTAGAGCCTTTTAGCATTTACTAAAAATGAGTTTCCTTCACAACAATTACCTACGTAATATTTGGCACTAACCGAACATTTTTGTTTTAATGTTTGAAAACTTTTATCGTTTGCCTTAAATTTAAATTTGAATTTGAATCGGTTTCGAACTAACGTGAGATTAGCAATGGTAATCGAAGTGACGTGGCATAATTAGCAGTGGGTTGTTGTAGCTTAATTATCCGGGCGTCACACATTGCTAGCCTCTCTAATACCGCGCACTTTTCGCCAGTATCATACACCCACCATATACCTTCCGCAAAACAGCCACCATACCTACCTATTATGTCATTCCCATAGCCATTCCGAGATATATTGCCATGCAACTTACCACCATTCCGTTTATTATGACACGCTTCATCATTGTCATATTGCTTTGCATGATCATGTAGTTGACATCGTATTTGTGGCAAAGCCACCGTTCATAATTATTTCATACATGTCACTCTTGATTCATTGCATATCCCGGTACTCCGCCGGAGGCATTCACATAGAGTCATATTTTGTTCTAAGTATTGAGTTGTAATTGTTCAGTTGTAAGTAAATAAAGTGTGATGATCATCATTATTAGAGCATTGTCCCAAGTGAGGAAAGGATGATGGAGACTATGATTCCCCTACAAGTCGGGATGAGACTCCGGACGAAAAAGAAAAAAAAAGAAAAAAAGAGGCCATAAAAAAAGAGAAAAGGCCCAAATAAAAAAATGAGAGAAAAAGAGAGAAGGGACAATGTTACTATCCTTTTACCACACTTGTGCTTCAAAGTAGCACCATGATCTTCATGATAGAGAGTCTCCTATGATATCACTTTCATATACTAGTGGGAATTTTTCATTATAGAACTTGGCTTGTATATTCCAATGATGGGCTTCCTCAAAATGCCCTAGGTCCTTGTGAGCAAGCGAGTTGGATGCACACCCACTTAGTTTCTTTTGTTGAGCTTTCATATATTTATAGCTCTAGTGCATCCGTTGCATGGCAATCCCTACTCACTCACATTGATATCTATTGATGGGCATCTCCATAGCCCGTTGATACGCCTAGTTGATGTGAGACTATCTTCCCCTTTTTGTCTTCTCCACAACCACCATTCTATTCCACATATAGTGCTATGTCCATGGCTCATGCTCATGTATTGCATGAAGATTGAAAAAGTTTGAGAACACCAAAAGTACGAAACAATTGCTTGGCTTGTCATCGGGGTTGTGCATGATTTAAATACTTTGTGTGGTGAAGATAGAGCATAGCCAGACTATATGATTTTGTAGGGATAACTTTCTTTGGCCATGTTATTTTGAGAAGACATAATTGCTTGGTTAGTATGCTTGAAGTATTATTATTTTTATGTCAATATGAAACTTTTATCTTGAATCTTTCGGATCTGAATATTCATACCACAATTAAGAGAATTACATTAAAAATTATGCTAAGTAAGCATTCCACATCAAAAATTATGTTTTTATCATTTACCTACTCGAGGACGAGCAGGAATTAAGCTTGGGGATGCTTGATACGTCTCCAACGTATCTATAATTTTTGATTGTTCCATCCTATATTATATTCTGTTTTGGATGTTTAATGGGATTTATTATACACTTTTATATTATTTTTGGGACTAACCTCTTAACCGGAGGCCCAGCCCGAATTGCTGTTTTTTTTGCCTATTTTAGTGTTTCGTAGAAAAAGAATATCAAACGGAGTCCAAACGGAATGAAACCTTCGGGAACGTGATTTTCGAAACGAACGTGATCCAGAGGACTTGGAGTCTACGTCAAGAAATCAACCAGGAGAGCACGAGGCAGGGGGCGCGCCTACCCCCCTGGGCGCGCCCTCCACCCTTGTGGGGCCCATGTTGCTCCACCGACGTACTTCTTCCTCCTATATATACCTACGTACCCCCAAACTATCAGATACGGAGCCAAAAACCTAATTCCACCACCGCAACCTTCTGTACCCGTGAGATCCCATCTTGGGGCCTTTTCCGGCGCTCCGCTGGAGGGGGCGTTGATCACGGAGGGCTTCTACATCAACACCATAGCCTCTCCGATGATGTGTGAGTAGTTTACCTCAGACCTTCGGGTCCATAGTTATTAGCTAGATGGCTTCTTCTCTCTCTTTGGATCTCAATACAAAGTTCTCCACGATTCTCGTGGAGATCTATTCGATGTAATCTTCTTTTACGGTGTGTTTGTTGAGGCCGATGAATTGTGGGTTTATGATCAAGTTTATCTATGAACAATATTTGAATCTCCTCTGGATTCTTTTATGTATGATTGGTTATCTTTGCAAGTCTCTTCGAATTATCAGTTTGGTTTGGCCTACTAGATTGATCTTTCTTGCAATGGGAGAAGTGCTTAGCTTTGGGTTCAATCTTGCGGTGTCCTTTCCCAGTGACAGCAGGGGCAGCAAGGCACGTATTGTATTGTTGCCATCGAGGATAAAAAGATGAGGTATATATCATATTGCATGAGTTTATCCCTCTACATCATGTCATCTTACTTAAAGCATTACTCTGTTCTTATGAACTTAATACTCTAGATGCATGCTGGATAGCGGTCGATGTGTGGAGTAATAGTAGTAGATGCAGAATCGTTTCTGTCTACTTGTCGCGGACGTGATGCCTATATACATGATCATACCTAGATATTCTCATAACTATGCTCAATTCTATCAATTGCTCAACAGTAATATGTTCACCCACTGTAATACTTATGCTCTTGAGAGAAGCCACTAGTGAAACCTATGGCCCCCGGGTCTATTTTCCATCATATTAATCTTCCAACACTTAGTTATCTTTATTGCCTTCTTTTTTACTTTGCATCTTTATCATAAAAATACCAAAAATATTATCTTATCATATCTATCAGATCTCACTCTCGTAAGTGATTGTTGAGGGATTGACAACCCCTTTATCGCGTTGGTTGCGAGGTTCTTATTTGTTTGTGTAGGTGTGAGGGACTCGTGCGTGATCTCCTACTGGATTGATACCTTGGTTCTCAAAAACTGAGGGAAATATTTACGCTACTTTACTGCATCACCCATTCCTCTTCAAGGGAAAACCAACGCAGTGATCAAGCGGTAGCATCACGCCATAGTGAAAATGGTACCAAAAGTTCGGGCTCGACGAGACGAAGAAGTGGGCTTTGGATTCACCTCAATCGGAGTTACGAGCACAAAGTTATAGCCTGAGAAAGTCCAGGGACCAATTTGTAAAAAGATTTCTACAAACAGGTCCCTGAGCTGAAACACAGAAAGCACATTTAGTTGAATACGCCTTCTCAGCAGAGAAAACATATTTCTAGCCGTAGTTAAGTGAAAATACGCTTTTCCAGAAGGCAAACGCATTTCCAACCGAACTAAGACCAGAATACGCTTTCTCTTATTGAAAACGTATTTCCCCAAAAGGCGTTTCCACTTATCCCGCTAGGAAGTGGCGGGACCGGGCGCGTGTGACGCTGATGTGCGGGTCCCACGGGGCTGGGGCTCGTCACTTATCCATGTGGGCAGCTCGGGTCAACGCCCGCTCGCCGACAGGTGGGGCTGCGTGGAGATGGGGCCCGCCTGGTCCGAGGTCGTCGTCCTCCTCGCGCCTGCCCGCGATGCAGAAGAGGACCGGCGCGCTCTGGCGACGCTCCTGGGCGGCTCCGGCCACCATTCTCGCCGGCCGACCTACCGGGATGATCAGCGCGTCGAGCCGCACCCATCCCTTGGCAGAATGGACCTCGAGGAGGGTGGGGTTGAGAGCAGCAAGGACTCCGGCAGAGGGGGTTCGGGCACGAGTGGGTTTTTGGCCATAGTGGCTCCGGCGAGAGGGAGAAGGCACGGTGAGGATCTAAGGGGTCCCGGTGGTCCTCTGATGAGGTCAGGAAGGAGGGGGAGTGCTTGGTTCGGGTGGATTTGGCCGAGGCCCTGCTGCGGGCATGGAGGCAGAGAGCAGCGAGGAGAGCAGCTCCGGCTCGATGGAGAGGATAGGTAGGTTCCTGGAAGAGAGGTGGGGCTGATTGTGAGCTCGGAGGGGCTCGGGGACGGGCTATATATAGCCGAGCGGAGAGGGGGTGAGGTGACACGCGCGCGGCTACGTGTCCGTGCTCCGGCGACGGACACGCACGGCCAAAGGTCACGGGGAGGGGTGGCAAGGCGACGAGGGAGGGAACGGACGAGTGGCCGAGCTCACAGAGACGAGAGGCGCTCGAGGACACGAGGAGGAAGAGGACACGGTCGAGGAAGATGACGTGGTCACGGGTCAGAACGGTGCGACGACGGTGACGGCTCACCGGGAAGAATACGGAGGGGGCAAGGGCTCCAGAGAGACGGCGACAACGCGGGGAACACGCTGGACTTGGTCGGGTGATGAGTGGACGAGTGCACAGACGTGAAGGAAGAGGCCGAAGCGTCAGAGCGCGTGCACGGACAAAAATACACGCGGTCACCACGCGACATGTCACGGGGAAGACACAATGGGCTGGCAAAACTTGTCTGGTGGCTAGTCCTTGATCCCCAAGGCATCCCAGAGGTTAAATATAACGGGATGGATCCAAGGAGAGGAGTGTGGCATCGCTGAAACTTTGTTGTATCAGTTTTGGATGAGCACTGGTGATCAACAGGGAGCTGATTGGGTCAAATGGAGTTGTCTGGGGTGTTTAACTACGGGAGGACTATGATCCTGGTGGTTTTGGAGGCAAAAAGATCAAAGCTTAATATAGTTGCTTTGCAACTGACCAAAAGGGTCGAGAATTAATATCATGATGATGCTCTCACATGGGGTATCCACTTGAGCTCAACTTGGGCAAGGCTGAGTTATTTGATCATATGAAGATGTTGCAAAAGGTTTCATACCAATTGGATAAACCAAATTGGCACTTGCTTCACAAGCATTTCCACTTACCAGAAACTTGCAAAAATTCTAGATGAAAATTGGCTAGATGGAATATTCCCAAATTGGGTGGAGATAGGTTATATGGATAAGAGAAGGCATAGGAAAATTTACAACCGTAATGGAGCAAGATAAAATATACTTGCTTCATAAACTGAAATTTTGGATAGAAACAAAGATTTGAAGCTGTGTTCACAGGGATGCAGAGCATGAGCTCAAATCTTCTGGAGAGCTTTTATTTGATGATATGAAAGACCATGCAAAAATTCAACTCAATTGGATTAACCTAGCTAGTACTTTCTTCACAACCAATTCCCTCAGACAGGAACTCTGAAAAAATTGCTCAGGAATATTTACTAGGCAAATTAAGTTGAAATTTGTCATGAAGCAATTATTTGGACATGAAAAGGTGTCCAAAAGGTTTGGGGTTAATTGGGCAAAGATAAATGGCACCTGCTTCACAATGTGCCATTTAGGATAGAATAGGAAAGGAAATATTTGAGCATGATGATAAACATGGCAAATGAAATATTTTGCCATATTTGAGGAAGATATTACCCAAAAAAATTATGAGAATTATTTGGGAATTTTTGGAGTGATGGAAATATAGGTTGCTTCACAACCTAGGGCACATTGATTTATTCCTTTAATAGAAAAGGAATATCCCCAATAAAAATAATATTTATTTGGGCTAGGATGAAAATGGGAAGGTCTAGGGAAGGATTTGGGTATGACAAGCCACTCTGGAAGCAAAGAAGAGTTCATCTTCTTCAGTTTCCAGACCACATAGCCAAGGAAAAAGAAAACCCAGGCAAAAACCTCAGAAAATCAAAAGAAAAAGAAAGGGACAATTGCATTTTTACCCCTAGTTGGTTCCTACCCACGGGTTTTGCCCTTACTTTTCGAGCTTGCTCAGTTTTGCCCTTACTTTTTCCGACGAGGTCCCTCGAATGCCCTTTGACCGTTTGACCAAAACTTTGAAAATTCATAACTAATTCATATGAACACAGAAAAATGCAAATAAGATATCAAAATGTTCAGATAAACATTACCTTTATGTGCATACCATTTGCATTCAGGACAAAAGCATCGTTTAAACTACCTGAGGTAGTTAATATTATTAACATTATTAAAAATAAAAAGGTATAAACAATATTTTTTCATGAATAAAAATTACATGCAAATGTAGGTGATGTTTTCTGAACATCCTGATATCTTATTTGCATTTTTCTGAGTTTGTATCAACTTGTTATGAAGTTTCCAAATAATGGTCAAAGTTGTTAGAACATTCATAACAAGATGATATGAACTCAGAAAAATGAAAATAAGATATCTGGATGTTCAGAAAACATCACTTACATTTGCATGTAATTTTTATTCATGAAAAAAATATTGTTTATACCTTTTTATTTTAAAAAATGTTAATAACATTAATTACCTTAGGTAGTTTAAAGGGTGCTTTTGTCCTCAATGTAAATGATATGCACATAAAGGTAATGTTTATCTGAACATTTTGATATCTTATTTGCATTTTTCTGAGTTCATATGAATTAGTTATGAATTTTCAAAGTTTTGGTCAAACGGTCAAAGGGCATTCGAGGGACCACGGCGGAAAAAGTAAGGGCAAAACTGAGCAAGCTCGAAAAGTAAGGGCAAAACCCGTGGGTAGGAACCAACTAGGGGCAAAAATGCAATTGTCCCAAAAAGGAAGGGCCAAAAATCAGGCTGTTACAACTCTTACCCCCTTAAAGAAATCTCGTCCTCGAGATTTGGTTGCTCAGGGAACAAGTATGAATATACTGACTTAAGAAAACCGTTTCCAACTCGGGTCTCCTTTTTCCTTTATTGTTGTTCCCACTAAATTTTTACCTGACTTGCTCTAGGTGGTCTGATTCACTATATCCATATTCTGACAGATCTTACCTGGCTTGTTCATGCTTATACTGACTCCAATTATTTTCATATCCGCTAACTTAGCTGAGATTCCATGACTGAAATATGTGTTTTGTCTCACAAATCCGAGAGTGATTTCCGATGGGTGCGTCATCCAACACTGACAACCTTTCATGAAGTTGTGGCCACATTTTCCTGCTGAACACCCAAGCTCTGACTCCTTGAACTGGGTTTCTTCACTGAATGCAGGTCCTTTTTCCAAATTGTGAGTTGCGGCATAACCGTTTCCTGACAGATTCTGACCCGTCGCAGAAGTTTCTGAATCGTCTTAACTGGCTCCACCTTCTGGAGTATGAGATCCGTTCCAAATATTTGACTGTCGCTTGCCGGGGCCAACATGAAGGGGTAGGATCTTACATGATAATATCTGCAGACTCGACTAACGGTGGTTCTGGTAGAAGAATTTGGCTCACGACAGGCTATCCTTTGATAATCCTCATAAGTGAGGGCACATGCCTCAAGACTGTTACTCGACATCCTGACTATTCATTCTGTCGGCACATCCATGGGGATAGTAGGTTGTGTGATGCTTTACCACAGTTGCTGGAGTCACACTACTGATTTGACCTTTGGACTGACTCGCAGATTCGGATATTTGATATTGACAAATCTGAGCAGATACTGTTAACTGAGCGGGTCGTCTGGATATGAAGCCCTTACCAAAATTGAGCAGACCCACCTTAGGTGAATATCCATGGTGGTCCATACTGACTCAGACTGTCCGGGTATTTGCACCATGTGGGTCTTGCAACCATTTTCATACCTGCATCACCGGTCTTGCTACTCCATTACTGTTTTTCTTGTCTGGATCCTTGGCTGAAAGAGCTCGGTCATATTGCTTCTTCGTGTGACCATGGATTCTGTTGGGTGCAATATTCTAACATGCGTACTCTTATCCTCATTTCCTGACATGGTAGCATTATTCAAATTGTCGGTTCATCACCTCTCAAGTTCTGACCGTAGGAAAATGATCATCCGAACCCTTGCAAGAAATCGGCAAATAAATCAGTAGCCACCAGAACGGTCTTTACAACTCAAATTTGGGACATTACTGAGATAACTCAACCACGGCTCAGGACGGCTGAAAAGCAGCTCAGAGCATGAGACCGGGTCGATAAGAAGAAAGTGGCAGCTCCCTAAAATAGCCAAAAGCAGCTATAGGGCTACTGTCACAAAAAGAAACTCAACAGCTGTATGAGACGGCCGAAAAGCAGCTCAGAACTCATGACAGTCGTTGAAGAGAGAAATAAAAATCGGCATCCACCCCGGATAGCTAAAAACGGCTCAGATCACAGGCGTGGTGCCGTTACTGGAGAAAGAAGACAAGGGCTCATCAGGATCATCTTCTAGGTTCACAGGTACTTGTACTGAGCTCATTCCTTTGTCACACTGTGGTGTATAGCTGGCTTCCTTCTTTTAACAATCCTCATGTGCCTGTCAAATCTGCTTTCGAGTGACTTGCAAGACCTTGGTAGTATGCTGACCGCTTATATATGAAAATCTGGTTCCCGAGGCAGACTTGCTTTCTGACTGAACTGTTGCAGATCTGATTCTTGAGATGTACTGCCATATACTGTCAATCTTGCACATAGCTTATCTTCTTGATCATTTCTGCTATGAAGTGTGCACACTGAGGCAAACCTGGTTATCCGTATCATGATCGGATATCCCAGATCTCAATGCAGTCGGCTGAGAATTCCATACTGATGCAAACTTGATACTGACAGTCCATCCAGGATTTCTTTTGCATTCAGACAAGATATTCCAATTTCACGGCAGTCTGCTGATAATTCCATTCTATTTAGCTGAGTTTCCAAATATATGCATTCCTTGCTGACTCTTCAGGTCAGGTGTCGGTTGACGAGCAACTTTAATAAGGGGAAATATTTGTAACACCGAAGGCCCAAAGAAAGAAACAAAAGAAACGACGAAAAAAGCACACAAGCATACTATTAATATAAAGCAATCATCACATATTACTGCTACTCACACAATAATATGCATGCACACCTAAGCACACAATTGTCGCTAAAGCTCTGGTACTACGGTCTAATATGCTGTGGCGGTGTGCATGAAAGTGAGTCTGTGTGTGGAAAGAGTTGGCGTAACCAAGGCTACAACAAGCGATGGCTGAGCACCGGCTGGATCTGGATGGACATGGAGGCGAGGACGGACTTGGCGATCATGCAGCAAGACACGGAGGTCACGACCACATCATCATCAAGCGTATGAAAGGGAATCGTACACGTCCAAAGAACGAGATGACAGGGCAAACTAGGGGAGGAAAAGCAAGGCTTGCTGGCATTGCCCTCTTCTGATAACAAAGATCAGTAAGGGTTGCTAAAGGGACGAGATGGAGGGCACGATTCAGGATAAAGACATGTCTATCACCAAAATGATTTGGGTGGAGGAAAAGGTATCGACGCAATACCTGAGCACAACTCCTGCAAATGGTGTCTGGAACACTCGGTACCAGGGCATCACTCTGCTGGGACAGAGATAAGGCTGAACACCGAAGAGCAGGCATGCAAAGAAAGAGGGTGTAGGTAGTGGATCGAAAATGATGCCACCTACACTCACAAGATTAACCGTTAGCGACAAGATAATAATCTATATGCATGCTATGCAACAAACAAATGCAGCAATCAAGTGCAACAAACCAACGGGGCTCTATACTACCGCATTCTAACGTTCGTGTGGGCTAGGGCATCCTACAACCAGACGTGCTTTGATACCAAGCTTGTGGCACCGCGGCTCAGAGAAACCGGAACGCCCCGTATTCCAGCCCAGAGATCGAGGAGAAGTCTTCTGGAATACGACACTGCTTAACATAGAACAAATCAGCTCTTTATTACAATCTATATGGATACAAGGGGATTACATCGGCATGGCGACACTACGCCTGCCACGGTTGCTCCATGCAAGCAGCAGAACAACACGATGCAGCGGAAAAACTCCTGGCAGCGGAACAACGACGACGGTGATGAACTCCACTCTGCAGGGACTCTGGCTGGAATGCTTATCCTAGCTCGCAAACAAGGAATCCACGGCAAACAAGCAATCAAATCTGACATGACCTGCAAACTGGCATGCCATGCCAGGTCAGTACATTGAATGTACTTGCAAGCTCACAGCAACCAAAGCAATCAAGACAAACAATAGCATGGCAATTACAGGTTAACAGGGATAAACATGATACTATTAGATCAATCATAGCATGAACAAGATGATACAGCTAGAACATATGAGCATGGCATAAACATATGAACATGATGAGACTAGCATGCAACATGATGAAACTATCATGCACCAACTTACTCTACTCGGTTACCTCGTAACCATCACATGCATCACTTACCATGACGGACATCACACGATCATCTCAGGATCCAATCAAGCTTGCTATTAACAATACCGTAGTAATCATTTATGACCACAAGGAGCTTGACTTTTACCCTTGACTCTCGCATAACACCACAAATATCCAACAAGTCGGTATTCACGATACCACACTGATCCTCTTACGATCACATAAATATCAACCAACTTCTTTCATTATCGAACCAGGGTTGTTATTAAGCACATCATTATTATTACTGTTGACCCATAGTGTGACCGACACGAACTGGGCTCATATCCGCGGGCGCGGCTATCGATAGATTTAACACACACACTCTGCAGAGGTTAGCACACTGTACCCACACCACGGAACCCATGGCCTCCCACTCCCATTCGGGTGGACCAACGGCGTTCCGACAAAACCGTCCTACTGCCATGACACTCTCCCGGCCACTCCGACCAACTCCCCTTTGGGCTAAGTCCTGGGTGGCCCCGTGCCTACCAAAGGCACCAACGGCCACCGTCGTGGCAAAACGGTCCCAAACGGGGACAAGGATCCTTACAAAAACAACAAGCACACATGGCTTATGCCGTCCTACCCGGCGAAGGTAGCGCCCGCGCATAACCTTCCCTCACGGGAGCCACCGGCGAGAGGCATGACAATAGACCCAGTTAGGACCCCCCATAAGGTAAGCGTGGTTGCACTGGTCAGCTCGATATGGTGGCACCATGACTCAGCCAACAGTTGTTCAAGTTCAATTTAATCTGGTTAAACTTGAATGCAATATGCTGAGTCATGATAAAAATAACATGATGCAACTACAATGCATGAACACGATATTAACATAAGCATGGGGGTGCATCCCAATCAACGAGCATAACAACATTTAACCATTTATCCAGATGAGCATGGCATACTGATGAGCATGGATATCACAACTAGAACACTACCCATAGCATAACATGACTACTAGCATCAACAATAAATACCATGCAATAACATAACGATAAAACTACCATGCAAGTATTTAATCAACTGGATGCAAAGGAACATGCATAACAATGGTACTCGGAACAGACGAAGTCAGGCACCGAAGACCATCACCAACATGTACTACTACCAAACATTGCCAATATTAAAGTAATACTAGCATGAAGAACATAATAACAGAGTGCATGAAAACATAGCATGGCGGTAAACACCGATCCATAAGCATAACCGAAATACCGACCGCAGTAGCAAAACAAACAGACAGTTATTAAAGATTCAAGTTCAAAACCAATGCTTCTACATGGCTATCATGCAAATGGTGGTTGTGGCTTGCCTGGGGATGAAGAAGGCTCCGGGGAGAAGTGCGGTGAAGCCGTAGAAAGATTCACTGGAAAAGATTCACTCTGGGAGGGTGCTGATTAGGGGCAAGGGTAAAATGGCCATTTCCAGTATGTCAAACCATAGTGAAAATGGTACCAAAAGTTCGGGCTCGACGAGATGAAGAAGTGGGCTTTGGATTCACCTCAATCGGAGTTACGAGCAAAAAGTTATAGCCTGACAAAGTATAGGGACCAATCTGTAAAAAGATTTCTACAAACAGGCCCCTGAGCTGAATAACAGAAAGCAAATTTAGTTGAATACGCCTTCTCAGAAGAGAAAACGTATTTCTAGCCGTAGTTAAGTGAAAATACGATTTTCCAGAAGGCAAACGCATTTCCAACCGAACTAAGACCAGAATACGCTTTCCCTTATTGAAAACGTATTTCCCCAAAAGGCGTTTCCACTTATCCAGCTAGGCAGTGGCGGGCCCGGGCGCGTGTGACGCTGACGTGCGGGTCCCACGGGGCTGTTGGTGAACGTAGCAGAAATTCAAAATTTTCTACGCATCACCAAGATCAATCTATGGAGTACTCTAGCAACGAGGGGAAGGGGAGTGGATCTACATACCCTTGTAGATCGCGATGCGGAAGCGTTGGAAGAACGCGGATGAGGGAGTCGTACTCATAGCGATTCAGATCGCGGTTGATTCCGATCTGAGCACCGAAGAACGGTGCCTCCGCGTTCAACACACGTGCAGCCCGGTGACGTCTCCCACGCCTTGATCCAGCAAGGAGAGAGGGAGAGGTTGGGGAAGACTCCATCCAGCAGCAGCACGACGGCGTGGTGGTGATGGAGGAGCGTGGCAATCCCGCAGGGCTTCGCCAAGCATCGCGGGAGAGGAGGAGGAAGAGAGGTAGGGCTGCGCCAAGAGAGACTGGAAAACTCATATGTTGGGCAGCCCCAGACCTCAACTATATATAGGGGGGGGGGGGAGGGGGCTGCGCCCCCTCTAGGGTTCCCACCCCAAGGGGTGGCGGCCAGCCCTAGATCCCATCTAGGGGGGCGGCCAAGGGGAGGAGAGGGGGGGCGCCACTAGGGTGGGCCTTAAGGCCCATCTGGACCTAGGGTTTGCCCCCTCCCACTCTCCCATGCGCCTTGGGCCTTGGTGGGGGGCGCACCAGCCCACCTGGGGCTGGTCCCCTCCCACACTTGGCCCACGCAGCCTTCTGGGGCTGGTGGCCCCACTTGGTGGACCCCCGGGACCCTCCCGGTAGTCCCGGTACATTACCGATATCACCCGAAACTTTTCCGGTGACCAAAACAGGACTTCCCATATATAAATCTTTACTTCCGGACCATTCCGGAACTCCTCGTGACGTCCGGGATCTCATCCGGGACTCCGAACAACATTCGGTAACCATGTATATCTATTCCCTATAACCCTAGCGTCATCGAACCTTAAGTGTGTAGACCCTACGGGTTTGGGAACCATGCAGACATGACCGAGACGTTCTCCGGCCAATAACCAACAGCGGGATCTGGATACCCATGTTGGCTCCCACATGTTCCACGATGATCTCATCGGATAAACCACGATGTCGGGGATTCAATCAATCCCGTATACAATTCCCTTTGTCTATCGGTATGTTACTTGCCCGAGATTCGATCGTCGGTATCCCTATACCTTGTTCAATCTCGTTACCGGCAAGTCTCTTTACTCGTTCCGTAACTCACATCATCCCGTGATCAACTCCTTGGTCACACTGTGCACATTATGATGATGTCCTACCGAGTGGGCCCAGAGATACCTCTCCGTTTACACGGAGTGACAAATCCCAGTCTCGATTTGTGCCAACCCAACAGACACTTTCGGAGATACCTGTAGTGCACCTTTATAGCCACCCAGTTACGTTGTGACGTTTGGTACACCCAAAGCATTCCTACGGTATCCGGGAGTTGCACAATCTCATGGTCTAAGGAAATGATACTTGACATTAGAAAAGCTCTGAGCAAACGAACTACACGATCTTGTGCTAGGCTTAGGATTGGGTCTTGTCCATCACATCATTCTCCTAATGATGTGATCCCGTTATCAACGACATCCAATGTCCATGGTCAGGAAACCGTAACCATCTATTGATCAACGAGTTAGTCAACTAGAGGCTTACTAGGGACATGGTGTTGTCTATGTATCCACACATGTATCTGAGTTTCCTATCAATACAATTCTAGCATGGATAATAAACGATTATCATGAACAAGGAAATATAATAATAACCTATTTATTATTGCCTCTAGGGCATATTTCCAATAGTCTCCCACTTGCACTAGAGTCAATAATCTAGTTCACATCGCCATGTGATTAACACTCATAGGTCACATCACCATGTGACCAACATCAAAGAGTTCACTAGAGTCAACAATCTAGTTCACATCACTATGTGATTAACACTCAATGTGTTCTGGTTTGATCATGTTATGCTTGTGAGAGAGGTTATTAGTCAACGGGTCTGAACCTTTCAGATCCGTGTGTGCTTTACGAATATCTATGTCATCTTGTGGATGCTACCACGCGCTATTTGGAGCCATTTCAAATAACTGCTCTACTATACGAATCCGGTTTACTACTCAGAGTCATCCGGATTAGTGTCAAAGTTCGCATCGACGTAACCCTTTACGACGAACTCCTTTTCACCTCCATAATCGAGAAAATTCCTTAGTCCACTAGATACTAAGGATAAGTTCGACCGCTGTCATGTGATCCATTCCCGGATCACTATTGTACCCCTTGACCAACTCATGGCAAGGCACACTTCATGTGCGGTACACAACATAGCATACTGTAGAGCCTACGTCTAAAGCATAGGGGACGACCTTCATCCTTTCTCTCTCTTCTGCTGTGGTCAGGTCTTGAGTCTTACTCAATACTCACACCTTGTAACACAGCCAAGAACTCCTTCTTTGCTGATCTATTTTGAACTCTTTCAAAATCATGTCAAGGTGTGCGTTCTTTGAAAGTATCATCGGGCGTCTTGATCTATCTCTATAGATCTTGATGCCCTATATGTAAGCAGCTTTATCCATGTCTTCCTTTGAAAAACTCCTTTCAAACAACCCTTTATGCTTTCCAGAAATTTTACATCATTTCGGATCAACAATATGTCATTCACATATACTTATCAGAAATGTTGTAGCGCTCCCACTCACTTTATTGTAAATACAAGTTTCTAACAAACTTTATATAAACCCAAAAACTTTGATCACTCCATCAAAGCGTATATTCTGACTCCGAGATGCTTGCTCTAGTCCATGGAAGGATCGCTGGAGCTAGCATACCTTTTAGCATCCTTAGGATCGACAAAACCTTTCTGATTGTATCACATACAACCTTTCCTTACGAAAACTGGTAAGGAAACTTGTTTTGACATCCATCTGCCAGATTTCATAAATGCAGCTAATGCTAACATGATTCCGACGGACTTAAGCACCACTACGGATGGGAAAATCTCATCGTAGTCAACTCCTTGAACTCGTGGAAATACTCTTTGCCACAAGTCGAGCTTCATAGACGGTAACATTACCGTCCACGTCCGTCTTCTTCTCAAAGATCCATTTATCTCGGATTTCATGGCTTCTAACCATTTGTCGGAATATGGGCCCACCATCGCTTCTCCATAGCTCGTAGGTTTAGTATTGTCCAACAACATGATATCTCAGACGGGATCACGTACCACTCTGAAGTAGCACGCATCCTCGTCGTCCTACGAGGTTTGGTAGTGACTTGATCCGAAGTTTCATGATCACTATCATAAGCTTCCACTTCAATTGGTGTAGGTGCCACAGGAACAACTTCCTGTGCCCTGCTACACACTAGTTGAAGTGACGGTTCAATAACCTTATCAAGTCTCCACCATCCTCCCACTCAATTCTTCCGAGAGAAACTTTTCCTCGAGAAAGGACCTGTTTCTAGAAGCAATAACTTTTGCTTCCAGATCTGAAATAGGAGGTATACCCAACTGTTTTGGGTATTCTATGAAGACGCATTTATCCGCTTTGGGTTCGAGCTTATCAGCCTGAAACTTTTTCACATAAGCATCGCAGCCCCAAACTTTTAAGAAACGACAACGGTGTCGTCTCAACGGAATTGCATGGTGCCCCTTTTAAAGTGAATGTGGTTATCTCTAATGCCTAACCCATAAACGATAGTGGTAATTCGATAAGAGACATCATGGTATGCACCATATCCAATAGGGTGCAGTTATGATGTTCGGACACACCATCACACTATGGTGTTCTAGGCGGTATTAATTGTGAAACACTTTCCACAATGTCTTAATTGTGTGCCAAACTCGTAACTCAGATACTCATCCCTATGATCATATCATAGACATTTTATCCTCTTGTCACGACGATCTTCAACTTCACTCTGAAATTACTTGAACCTTTCAATAATTCAGACTTGTGTTTCATTAAGTAAATACACTCAGCATCTACTCAAATCATCTGTGAAGTTAGAACTTAACGATATCCACTGCATGCCTCAGCACTCATTGGACTGCACATATCAAAATGTATTACATCCAACAAGTTGCTCTCTTGTTCCATCTTACTGAAAACGAGGCCTTTCAGTCATCTTGCCCATGTGGTATGATTTGCATGTCTCAAGTGATTCAAAATCAAGTGAGTCCAAACGATCCATCTGCATGGAGTTTCTTCATGCATATAATAGACATGGTTTGCATGTCTCAATCTTTTCAAAAACGAGTGAGTCCAAAGATCCATCTACATGGAGCTTCTTCATGCGTTCTATACCAATATGACTCAAGTGGCAGTGCCACAAGTATGTGGTACTATCATTACTATCTTATATCTTTTGGCATGAACATGTGTATCACTACGATCGAGATTCATTTTAGGTGCAAGACCATTGAAGGTATTATTCAAATAAACAGAGTAACCATTATTCTCCTTAAATGAATAACCGTATTGCGATAAACATAATCCAATCATGCTCAACGCAAACACCAAATCTCGATAGTAGAGGGAGCATGCGATGCTTGATCACATCAACCTTGGAAACACTTCCAACACACATCGTCATCTCACCTTTAGCTAGTCTCCATTTATTCCGCAGCTTTTATTTCGAGTTACTAACACTTAGCAACCGAACCGGTATCTAATACCCTGGTGCTGCTAGGAGTACTAGTAAAGTACACATTCATATAACGTATATCCAATATACTTCTTTCGACCTCGCCTGCCTTCTCATCTACCAAGTATCTAGGGTAGTACTGCTTCAGTGACCGCTCCCCTCATTACAGAAGCACTTAGTCTCGGGTTTGGGTTCAACCTTGGAATTCTTCACTAGAGCAGCAAATGATTTGTTGTTTCATGAAGTATCCCTTTTGCCCTTGCCCTTCTAGAAACTAGTGGTTTTACTAACCATCAACAATTGATGCTCCTTCTTGATTTCTACTTTCGCGGTGTCAAACATCGCGAGTTGCTCAAGGATCATCATCTATCCTTGATATTTATAGTTCATCACAAAGCTCTAATAGCTTGGTGGCAGTGACTATGGAGAACCATCACTATCTCATCTGGAAGATTAACTCCCACTCGATTCAAGTGATTGTCGTACTCAGACAATTTGAGCACATGCTCAACGATTGAGCTTTTCTCCCTTAGTTTGCAGGCTTAAGAAACTTGTCAGAGGTCTCATACCTCTTGACGTGGGCACTAGTCCGAAATCCCAATTTCAGTCTTCGGAACATCTCATATGTTCTGCGATGTTTCAAAAACGTCTTTGGTGCCACAATTCTAAACCGTTAGCATTACGCACGGAACTATCACGTAGTTATCAAAACGAGTATGTCAGATGTTCCGCAACATCTACAGACGACGCTGAGGTTCAGCACACCGAGCGGTGCATTAAGGACATAAACCTTCTGTGCAGTAATGAGGACAATCCTCAGTTTACGGACCCAGTCCGCATAATTGCTACTACCAACTTTCAACTAAATTTTTCTCTAGGAACATATCTTAAACAGTAGAACTAAAGCGTATGACATAATTTGCAAAGACCTTTTGACTATGTTCATGATAATGAAGTTCATCTGATTATTGAACTCCCACTCAGATAGACATCCCTCTAGTCATCTAAGTGATACATGATCCGAGTCAAACTAGGCCGTGTCCGATCATCACGTGCGACGGACTAGTCATCATCGGTGAACATCTCCATGTTGATCATATCTTCTATACGACTCATGCTCGACCTTTCGGTCTCTTGTGTTCCGAGGCCATGTCTGTACATGCTAGGCTCGTCAAGTCAACCTACGTGTTTTGCATGTGTTCCGAGGCCATGTCTGTACATGCTAGGCTCGTCAACACCCGTTGTATTCGAACGTTAGAATCTATCACACCCGATCATCACGTGGTGCTTCGAAACAACGAACCTTCGCAACGGTGCACAGTTAGGGGGAACACGTCTCTTGAAATTTTAGTGAGGGATCATCTTATTTATGCTACTGTCGTTCTAAGCAAATAAGATGTAAACATGATAAACATCACATGCAATCAAATAGTGACATGATATGGCCAATATCATTTTGCTCCTTTGATCTCCATCTTCGGGGCACCATGATCATCTTTGTCACCGGCATGACACCATGATCTCCATCATCATGATCTCCATCATCATGATCTCCATCATTGTGTCTTCATGAAGTTGTCACGCCAACGATTACTTCTACTTCTATGGCTAACGCGCTTAGCAATAAAGTAAAGTAATTTACATGGCGTTATTCAATGACACGCAGGTCATACAAAAAAATAAAGGCAACTCCTATGGCTCCTGCCGGTTGTCATACTCATCGACATGCAAGTCGTGATTCCTATTACAAGAATATGATCAATCTCATACATCACATATATCATTCATCACATCTTCTGGCCATATCACATCACATAGCACATACTGCAAAAACAAGTTAGACGTCCTCTAATTGTTGTTGCAAGTTTTTACGTGGCTTGTATAGGTTTCTAGCAAGAACGTTTCTTACCTACGTAAAACCACAACGTGATATGCCCATTTCTATTTACCCTTCATAAGGACCCTTTTCATCGAATCCGTTCCGACTAAAGTGGGAGAGACAGACACCCGCTAGCCACCTTATGCAACTAGTGCATTTCAGTCGGTGGAACCTGTCTCACGTAAGCGTACGTGTAAGGTCGGTCCGGGCCGCTTCATCCCACAATGCCGCCGAAACAAGATAAGACTAGTAGCGGCAAGAAGAATTGGCAACATCTACGCCCACAACTACTTTGTGTTCTACTCATGCATAGAAACTACGCATAAACCTGGCTCTGATACCACTGTTGGTGAACGTAGCAGAAATTCAAAAATTTCTACGCATCACCAAGATCAATCTATGGAGTACTCTAGCAACGAGGGGAAGGGGAGTGGATCTACATACCCTTGTGGATCGCGATGCGGAAGCGTTGCAAGAACGCGGATGAGGGAGTCATACTCATAGCGATTCAGATCACGGTTGATTCCGATCTGAGCACCGAAGAACGGTGCCTCCGCGTTCAACACACGTGCAGCCCGGTGACGTCTCCCACGCCTTGATCCAGCAAGGAGAGAGGGAGAGGTTGGGGAAGACTCCATCCAGCAGCAGCACGACGGCGTGGTGGTGATGGAGGAGCGTGGCAATCCCGCAGGGCTTCGCCAAGCACCGCGGGAGAGGAGGAGGAAGAGAGGTAGGGCTGCGCCAAGAGAGACCGGAAAACTCATATGTTGGGCAGCCCCAGACCTCAACTATATATAGGGGGGTGGGAGGGGGCTGCGCCCCCTCTAGGGTTCCCACCCCAAGGGGTGGCGGCCAGCCCTAGATCCCATCTAGGGGGGCGGCCAAGGGGAGGAGAGGGGGGGCGCCACTAGGGTGGGCCTTAAGGCCCATCTGGACCTAGGGTTTGCCCCCTCCCACTCTTCCATGCGCCTTGGGCCTTGGTGGGGGGGCGCACCAGCCCACCTGGGGCTGGTCCTCTCCCACACTTGGCCCACGCAGCCTTCTGGGGCTGGTGGCCCCACTTGGTGGACCCCCGGGACCCTCCCGGTGGTCCCGGTACATTACTGATATCACCCGAAACTTTTCCGGTGACCAAAACAGGACTTCCCATATATAAATCTTTACCTTCGGACCATTCCGGAACTCCTCGTGACGTCCGGGATCTCATCCGGGACTCCGAACAACATTCGGTAACCACGTATATCTATTCCCTATAACCCCAGCGTCATCGAACCTTAAGTGTGTAGACCCTACGGGTTCGGGAACCATGCAGACATGACCGAGACGTTCTCCGGCCAATAACCAACAGCGGGATCTGGATACCCATGTTGGCTCCCACATGTTCCACGATGATCTCATCGGATGAACCACGATGTCGGGGATTCAATCAATCCCGTATACAATTCCCTTTGTCTATCGGTATGTTACTTGCCCGAGATTCGATCGTCGGTATCCCTATACCTTGTTCAATCTCGTTACTGGCAAGTCTCTTTACTCGTTCCGTAACTCACATCATCCCGTGATCAACTCCTTGGTCACACTGTGCACATTATGATGATGTCCTACCGAGTGGGCCCAGAGATACCTCTCCGTTTACACGGAGTGACAAATCCCAGTCTCGATTCGTGCCAACCCAACAGACACTTTCGGAGATACCTGTAGTGCACCTTTATAGCCACCCAGTTACGTTGTGACGTTTGGTACACCCAAAGCATTCCTACGGTATCCGGGAGTTGCACAATCTCATGGTCTAAGGAAATGATACTTGACATTAGAAAAGCTCTGAGCAAACAAACTACACGATCTTGTGCTAGGCTTAGGATTGGGTCTTGTCCATCACATCATTCTCCTAATGATGTGATCCCGTTATCAACGACATCCAATATCCATGGTCAGGAAACCGTAACCATCTATTGATCAACGAGCTAGTCAACTAGAGGCTTACTAGGGACATGGTGTTGTCTATGTATCCACACATGTATCTGAGTTTCCTATCAATACAATTCTAGCATGGATAATAAACGATTATCATGAATAAGGAAATATAATAATAACCTATTTATTATTGCCTCTAGGGCATATTTCCAACAGGGGCTGGGGACCATCACTTATCCACGTGGGCAGCCCGGGTCAACGCCCGCTCGTCGACAGGTGGGGCTGCGCAGAGATGGGGCCCGCCTGGCCCGAGGTCGTCGTCCTCCTCGTGCCTGCCCGCGATGCAGAGGAGGACCAGCGCGCTCCGGCGAGGCTCCTGGGCGGCTCTAGCCACCATTCTCGTCGGTTGACCTACCGGGATGATCAGCGCGTTGAGCCGCACCCATCCCCTGGCAGAACGGACCTCGAGGAGGGCGGGGTTAAGAGTAGCAAGGACTCTGGTGGAGGGGGGCTTCGAGCACGAGTGGGTTTTTGGCCATAGTGGCTCCGGTGAGAGGGAGAGGGCACAGGGAGGATCTAAGAGGTCCCGGTGGTCCTCTGATGAGGTCAGGAAGGAGGGGGAGTGCTTGGGTCGGGTGGATTTGGCCGAGGCCGTGCGGCGGCCATGGAGGCAGAGAGCAGCGAGGAGAGCAGCTCCGACTCGGTGGAGAGGCTAGGCAGGTTCCTGGGAGATTGGTGGGGCTGATGGTGAGCTCGGAGGGGCTCGGGGACGGGCTATATATAGCCGAGCGGAGAGGGGGTGAGGTGGCACGCGCGGGGCTACGTGTCCGCGCTCCGGCGATGGACACGCGCGGCCAAAGGTCACGGGGAGGGGTGGCAAGGCGACGAGGGAGGGAACGGACGAGTGGCAGAGCTCACGTAGACGAGAGGTGCTCGAGGACACGAGGAGGAAAAGGACACGGTCGAGGAAGACGACGTGGTCACGGGTCAGAACGGTGCGACGACGGTGACGGCTCACCGGGGAAGAATACGGAGGGGGCAAGGGCTCCAAAGAGACGACGACGACGCGGGGAACACGCTGGACATGGTCGGGTGATGAGTGGACGAGTGCACAGACGGGGAGGAAGAGGCCGAAGCGTCAGAGCGCGTTTGCTGCATCCAGAGCGCGTGCACGGGCAAAAATACACGCGGCACCACGCGACATGTCACGGGGAAGACACAATGGGCTGGCAAAACTTGTCTGGTGGCTAGTCCTTGATCCCCAAGGCATCCCAGAGGTTAAATATAATGGGATGGAGCCAAGGAGGGAGTGTGGCATCGCTGAAACTTTGTTGTATCAGTTTTGGATGAGCACTGGTGATCAACGGGGAGCTGATTGGGTCAAATGGAGTTGTTTGGGGTGTTTAACTACGGGAGGACTATGATCCTGGTGGTTTTGGAGGCAAAAAGATCAAAGCTTAATATAGTTGCTTTGCAACTGACCAAAAGGGTCTAGAATCAATATCATGATGATGCTCTCACATGGGGTATCCACTTGAGCTCAACTTGGGCAAGGCTAAGTTATTTGGTCATATGAAGATGCTGCAAAAGGTTTCATACCAATTGGATTAAGCAAAATGGTACTTGCTTCACAAGCATTTCCACTGACCAGAAACTTGCAAAATTCTAGAGGAAAATTGGCTAGATGGAATATGCCCAAATAGGATAGAGATAGGTTATATGGATAAGAGAAGGCCTAGGAAAATTTACATCCATAATGGAGCAAGATAAAATATACTTGCTTCACAAACTGAAATTTTGGACAGAAACAAAGATTTGAAGGTGTGCTCACAGGGATGCAGAGCGTGAGATCAAATATTTTGGAGAGCTTTTATTTGATGATATGAAAGACCATGCAAAAATTCAACTCAATTGGATTAACCTAGCTAGTACTTCCTTCACAACCAATTCCCTCAGACAGGAACTTTGAAAAATTGCTCAGGAATATTTACTAGGCAAATTAAGTTGAAATTTGTCATGAGGCAATTATTTGGACATGAAAAGGTGTCCAAAAGGTTTGGGGTTAATTGGGCAAAGATAAATGGCACCTGCTTCACAATGTGCCATTTAGGACAAAATAGGAAATGAATTATTTGAGCATGATGATAAACATGGCAAATGAAAGATTTTGCCATATTTCAGGAAGATATTACCCAAACAATTTATGAGAATTATTTGGGAATTTTAGGAGTGATGGAAATATAGGTTGCTTCACAACCTAGGGCAAATTGATTTATTCCTTTAATAAAAAAGGAATATCCCTAAAAAGAATATTGGGATTTGGGCTAGGATGAAAATGGGAAGGTCTAGGGAAGGATTTGGGTATGACAAGCCACTCTGGAAGCAAAGAAGAGTTCATCTTCTTCGGTTTCCAGACCACATAGCCATGGAAAAAGAAAACCCAGGCAAAAACCTCAGAAAATCAAAAGAAAAAGAAAGGGCCAAAAATCAGGCTGTTACAGGAAAGGTCTACCAAAGATAATAGGACAAAAGTCATCTTGTGGGGAACCAATAACAAGAAAATCAGTAGGGTATTTTATTTTCCCAGACAAGACTTCAACATCTCTAACAATCCCAATTGGTGATATAGTATCTCTATTAGCAAGCTTAATAGTAACATCTATTTCTTCTATCTCAGCAGGTGCTATGTATTTCATAAATTCTTGATATAAAGTGTAAGGAATAGCACTCACACTAGCACCCATATCACATAAACCATGATAACAGTGATCTCCTATTTTAACTGAAATAACAGGCATGCCAACAACAGGTCTATGTTTATCTTTTCTATCAGATTTAACAATTCTAGGAGCATCTTGACAGAACTAAATAACATGCCCATCCATATCTTCTTCCAAGAGATCTTTAACCATAGCAATGCTAGGTTCTACTTTAATTTGTTCATCAGGTTTAGGTGTTCTAATATAGCTTTTGTTAACCACAGTTGAAACTTTAGCATGTTCCTTTATCCTAACAGGAAAAGGTGGTTTCTCTATATAAGCAGAAGGGACAGCTGGATCAACATTATAAAGTATAGTTTCTTCTTCAACTGGTACTAGTTCATTAATTTCTTCTTTAATAGGTGGGTGATATTTAAACCACTTCTCCTTAGGGAGTTCAACATGAGTAGCAAATGATTCACAAAAGGAGGCTACTATCTCAGATTCAAGCCCATATTTACTGCTAAACTTTTGAAAATCATCGGTATCCATAAAAGATTTGACACAATCATACTTAAGTTTAATACCTGAATCTTTACCTTCGCTGAGTTCCCAATCTTTAGAGTTGCATTTAATTCTTTCCAAAAGATCCCACTGGAATTCAATAGTCTTCTTCATAAAAGAACCAACACAAGAAGTATCAAGCATGGTTTGATCATTACGAGAAAGCCGAGCATAAAATTTTTGGATAATAATTTCTCTTGAGAGCTCATGATTGGGGCATGAATATAACATAGACTTAAGCCTCCCCCAAGCTAGAGTGATACTTTCTCCTTCACGAGGACAAAAATTATATAATTTCGATCACGATGAACTAGATGCATAGGATAAATTTTTTGGTGGAACTCATGATCCAATATCATCGCATAGCCTATACCATGCCAATTCTTTTCCCTTCAAAGATAATGGGAAAAACATTTTTCATCACCTCATCTTCGGGTAAACCTGCAAGCTTAAACAATCCACAAATTTGTTCCACATATATCAAGTGCATATCAGGATGTTCGGTTCCATCTCCTGCATAAGGATTAGTTAGCAGTTGTTCTATCATACCCGAAGGAATTTCATATTCAATATTTTCAGTAGGTGCAGTAGGTTGAGGGGTAGCTAATTGTGGTTCCGGACGAGGTGAAGATACCCCGAACAAACCCCTCAAAGGATTGTTTTCCATAGTAACAAGTGACAATAAATTTCAGCACACTATATAAATGTTTCCTTACCAAAGGCGCTTCACTCCCTGGTAACGACGCCAGAAAATGGCCTTGATGACCCACAAGTATAGGGGATCAATTGTAGCTCTTCTTGATAAGTAAGAGTGTCAAACCCATCAAGGAGCAGAAGGAAATGACAAGTAGTTTTCAGTAAGGTAATGTCTGCAAGCGCTGAAATTGTAAGTAGTAAGTAGTTTGATAGCAAGGTAATTTGTAATGAGCAAGTAACGATAATAGAACAAGTATGCAGCAAGGTAGCCCAATCCTTTTGAGGCAAATGATAGGCCAAAACGGTCTCTTATGATAAGCAAAGCGTTCTTGAGGGTACACGGGAATTTCATCTAGTCACTTTCATCATGTTGGTTTGATTTGTGTTCGCTAGTTTGATAATTTGATATGTGGGTGGACCGGTGCTTAGGTGCTGTTCTTACTTGAACAAACCTCCTACTTATGATTAACCCTCCCGCAAGCATCCGCAACTACAAGAAAAGTATTAAGAATAAATTCTAACCATAGCATTAAACTTTTGGGTCTAATCGGTCCCCTACGAAATAGCGCATAAATTGGGGTTTAAGCTTCTGTCACTCTCGCAACCCATCATCTAATTGCTACTCCACAATGCATTCCCTTAGGCCCAAATATGGTGAAGTGTCATGTAGTCGACGTTCACATGACACCACTAAGGGAATCACAACATACATACTATGAAAATATCGAACACATATCAAGTTCACATGATTATTTGCAATATGATTTCTCCCGTGACCTTAAGAACAAAAGTAACTACTCACAAATGATAATCATGCTCAAGATCAGAGGGATATTGAATATCATATTGGATCTGAACATATAATCTTCCACCAAATAAACCATATAGTAATCAACTACAAGATGTAATCAACACTACTAGTCACCCACAAGCACCAATCTATAGTTCCGGTAACAAGATTGAATACAAGAGATGAACTAGGCTTTGAGATGAGATGGTTCTGTTGAAGATGTTGATGGAGATTGCCCTCCCCAAGATGGGAGAGTTGTTGGTGATGATGATGACGATGATTTCCCCCTCCGGGAGGGAAGTTTCCCTGGCGGAATCGCTCCGCCGGAGGGCAAAAGTGCTCCTGCCCAAATTCCGCCTCGAGACGGCGGCGCTCTGTCCCGAAAGCCTTCTCCTTATTATTTCTAGGTAAAAATGACTTATATACCAGAAGATGGGCACCAGAGGTGGGCTGAGTGTGACGCCCCCGATTCAATCGTACACTAATCACACACGCAAACGTGTACGATCAAGATCAGGGACTCACGGGAAGATATCACAACACAACTCTAAAAATAAAATAAGTCATACAAGCATCATAATACAAGCCAGGGGCCTCGAGGGCTCGAATACAAGTGCTCGATCATAGACGAGTCAGCGAAAGCAACAATATCTGAGTACAGACAAAAGTTAAACAAGTATGCCATAAGATGGCTAGCACAAACTAGGATACAGATCGAAAGAGGCGCAGGCCTCCTGCCTGGGATCCTCCTAAACTACTCCTGGTCGTCGTCAGCGACCTCCACGTAGTAGTAGGCACCTCCGGTGTAGTAGGAGTCGTCGTCGATGGTGGCGTCTGGCTCCTGGGCTCCAGCATCTGGTTGCGACAACCAGGAAGAAAGGAAAGGGGAAAAAAGGGGGAGAAAACAACCGTGAGTATTCATCCAAAGTACTCGCAAGCAAGGATCTACACTACATATGCATGGGTATCTGTGTAAAGGGGCTATATCGGTGGACTGAACTACAGAATGCCAGAATAAGAGGGGGATAGCTAATCCTATCGAAGACTACGCTTCTCGCCTCCTCCATCTTGCAGCATGTAGAAGAGAGTAGATGGTAAGTTCACCAAGTATCATCGCATAGCATAATCCTACCCGGCGATCCCCTCCTCGACGCCCTGTTAGAGAGCGATCACCGGGTTATATCTGGCACTTGGAAGGGTGTGTTTTATTAAGTATCCAGTTCTAGTTGTCATAAGGTCAAGGTACAGCTCCGGGTCGTCCTTTTACCGAGGGACACGGCTATTCGAATAGATAAACTTCCCTGCAGGGGTGCACCACATAACCCAACACGCTCGATCCCATTTGGCCGGACACACTTTCCTGGGTCATGCCCGGCCTCGGAAGATCAACACGTCGCAGCCCCACCTAAGCACAACACAGAGGTCAGCACGCCGGTCTAAATCCTATGGCGCAGGGGTCTGGGCCCATCGCCCATTGCACACCTGCATGTTGCGTGGGCGGCCGGAAGCAGACCTAGCCTAGCAGGCGTTCCAGTCCAATCCGGCGCGCGCCGCTCAGTCGCTGACGTCACGAAGGCTTCGGCTGATACCACGACGCCGAGTGCCCATAACTGTTCCCGCATAGTTGGTTAGTGCATATAGGCCAATGGCCAGACTCAGATCAAATACCAAGATCTCGTTAAGTGTGTTATTATGAAGTAAACGCGGACGCCGACCAGGGCCAGGCCCACCTCTCTCCTAGGTGGTCTCAACCTCCCCTGTCGCTCCGCCACAAAGATCCACCCAGAGGGCCGTCGGGACAAAGGTCCTTTCAGCTCCCAATCCGTGAATCACTCGCGGGTGCTCCACGAGTCGACCCGACTTTAGTCACTACATGTATCATGTATAAAGTATATAGTATGTACCCGTGATCACCTACCGAGTGATCACGGCCCGATAGTATAGCACAGCAGACGGACAAGAAGGTAGGGCCACTGATGGAAAACTAGCATCTTATACTAAGCATTTAGGATTGCAGGTAAAGGTAACAACAGTAGTGGCAAAGACAGGCTATGCAGCATAATAGGATTAACGGAAAGCAGTAACATGCTACACTACTCTAATGCAAGCAGTATAGAGAAGAATAGGCGATATCTGGTGATCAGGGGGGGCTTGCCTGGAAGCTCAGCCGAGAAGGAGGGGTCGTCAACACCGTAGTCATACTGGGTAGCAGCGGCGTCGGTCTCGGAGTCTACCGAGAGAAGAGGGGGAAGAAACAATAAATATAATGCAAACAAATGCATGACGATGCATGACATGGCAATGAGCGTTGCTAGGGGTGCCCAATCGCGGTAGTAGGTGATACCGGCGAATGGGGGAAACACCCGGGAAAGTATCCCCGGTGTTTTGCGTTTTCGGACAGATGAACCGGAGGGGGAAAGTTGTGAGTTTGCTATACTAGGGATGTGTGGCGGACGAACGGGCTGCGTATCCGGATTTGTCTCGTCGCTCTGAGCAACTTTCATGTACAAAGTTTTTCCATCCGAGCTACGGTTTATTTTATATTAATTTGAAAAGATTTAAATCATTTTTAGGATTTATTTAATTATTTTAAATCAACATTATCCAGAATAGTGTTTGCTGACGTCAGCATGACATCAGCAGTCAACAGGGCGTTGACTGGTCAAACTGACGTGTGGGTCCCACATGTCATAGGCTGAAGACTAACTATTTGTTAACATTTAATTAGCAGGTTAACTAGAGTTAATTAGTTAACTAAACATTGTTAATTAAGTTAATTAATTAATTATTTATTTATTTATTTATTTATTTTACATTCTGTGGGGTGGGGCCCCCTAGTCAGTGGCCCATAGGGGGCAAACGGGTGCACGGGCGTCGGGTGCGGGCGCACCCGAGCGGGCACTCGCCCGCAGGGCGGGACGAGGCCGCCAGGACACCGATGGTTGGGCAAACCGGCACGGGCGGGCGCGGTGGCGCGGCCGCGGGAGGAGGAGAGGGCGGAGGTGAGGCGCAGGGACATGGGGCGCCGGCCGGAGCGGGATGCGGGGAGGCGGCCAGCGCCGCGACAGAGAGGGCAGCGCAGCAACGGCGGTAGAGCAGCAGCAGGGGGCGTGGCCGCGAGGCTGTGCGAGCGCGGGGATGCGGGGCAGCAGGAGCAAAGCGGGGCGGTCGCCGCGACGGCGACGGATGGCTACAGCGAGCGGTGGCTGCGTGGCGCGCACGGGCGCGCGGGGGGAGGCGAGCGGGCGACACGGCGGCGCGGAGCTCGGGCGACAGCCGGGGAGCACGGCGGGACGCGGCGAGAGCTAGCGGGTGCAGGCCACGGGCGGGGCACGGCGAGCATGGGGACCGGAGGAGAGGAATCTCACGGGGGGTGTAGGGTCCGGGGCAGTGGGGGTCGAGGAGGAAGACGGGGACAACGCAGTTCGGCGGGGAGGCGACACCGGCGAGGTAGCGGGCGACCCTGACGAACGGTAGCGAGGGCGATCCGGTGGCGGCGGCGTCGAGCGGCGACGGGGTGGGGGGCCCTAAGCACTGGGCGCCAGTCGGGAGGAGGTGAGGACGGGGCAGCGTCGGGCGTCTAGCGGTGGGGGATCGATCCTGATCCAGATCGGGAGGGGGGAGTGGCGATGTGGGGGGGAGTGGGAGCGAGTGGGGAGGGGGTTAGGGTTTCGGGTGTGGGGAGGGCCTTATAGGCCAGGGGCGATTGGGCCGGCTAGTTGGGCCGGCTTTGGCCAGCTGGGCCATTCGGCCCAGTGGAGGGGGGCTTTTCATTTTTGTTTTCTATTTTGTATTTTCCTTTTCTTTTATTTATTTTTCTTTTCTGTTTTGGCTAATTGTTTGGGCACTAAATCAGTTTTGTAAAATATGAGAGTTGTCCCACAAATCACAACACAATATATCCTACCACCAAAAACTAGTTTGGGGTAAATATCATTTCATATTTATTTTGTATTAATAAAAAGGTTATTAAATAATTTTTTCAGCCACTATTTGAGGTTGTTTAAGTCACTTATCAAATTTCAATAATGTTGTTTACAATTTTATCATAGCCTCTGACTTATCTACTATTTATTGAACATTTTGAAAACTTTTATTGTTTGCTTGATTTTGAATTTGAATTTGAATCGGTTTCGAACTAACGCGAGATTAGCAACAATAACCGAGGTGACGTGGCATCGTTAACGTGGGATTACTGTAGCCTAATTATCCGGGCGTCACACCGAGGAGGGCACAACCCACCAGGGCGCACCTGGGCTCCCTGGCGCGCCCAGGTGGGTTGTGCCCACCTGGTGGGCCCCCTCTGGTGGTTATTTGCTCCAATAATTCTTAAATAATCCATAAAAAATCTCCGTGAAGTTTCAGTTTGTTTGGAGTTGTGCAGAATAGGTGGCCTGACGTAGCTTTTTCAGGTCCAGATTTTCAGCTGTCGGAATTCTCCCTCTTGGTGTGTTCCTTGCAAATTATGAGAGAAAAGGCATTAGAATTACTCCAAAAGCATTATTATGGATAAAAACATCATAAATAACAGTAAGAAAACATGATGCAAAATGGACGTATCAACCACCTATTTAGAGAGCACCGAGACCGGCCCTGCCAGCCCAGACATCCGGCACCCCTACCCGGACATCCGGCTCCTCGTGAAGGCCCGGACATCCGGCCCGATGCCGGACATTCGGCTCCGCCTGTCTGCGCACAGTGAAGGGCTGAGGCCCGTGTACCCATTCGCCCACTTAGACTATATATACTCCTCCTCCTCCCTCTTTCTAGGGTAAGCAAAGTAGTAGCTCATTTGAGATAGAGCTTTGCTCTCCACTTGATACCTTCTCCATCGGAGTTCACGACCTCTATGGAGAAGATCCTCTAAGTGGATTCAAGACCCCTCACGGGAAGACCCCTCATGACCTTCTCACAGAGAAGAACTTGCTACTTGTATCGTCCTTTGTTGATCGTGGATCGTGTATCTCTTTGTGTTTCGAGGATCTAGCACATGTGTAATCGAATCTTGTTGGTTTGAGTGATTTCTCTCGTGTTTCCCCTCGCGTTCTTCGTAGGATCCGCTCCAATCGTGAAAGATCGGCCCTAGGGTTTCCACCCTACATCATCTAGTCAGCTTAGCAAGGAACTATCAACCTCCTGTTTGACAGCATAATCTGTCATATTGAGGGGGAAAGATTCGGCTTTGATGAGCATAGTTTAACAAAATTTATAATGATAAAGATCCAAATTTTAAGTTAGCAGTGTGATGTATAATACTAACACTTCAGTTCACATGATTCGCCGTCAACTCTGCTCGTGCTATCATGTGACCAAAAAAAACGTCATAGACGTTTGTCTTCCCTTATGACAATACGTTCGTCCGAAGATATGTCCCATCATGTAAAGAGTAGCAAAAAAGCAGTAGCAGTAGTAATCACAAATATTTTTTTGTGCCAAAACTTATACTCCTACATGATACTTAAAACATGTAGGTAATCCCTTAAGTGAGAAAGAGCACAAGTCGAGGGACAGAACCCAGTTCGTGAACATCTAAAAGTTTCAGAAATAGATGGCTACTACAAAACCTTTTTGAGACATATATCCACCTCATTAATGCCGCGATTCTAGTACTAGTAGACAGGCAGCCAGGAAACCAGAAGGTTTAATCTGCACAGATCATAATTGAAAAAAAAAAACCAAGTTCCTCTAAACAATCCCTTGGGTAGAAAGAATTTGATCTGTCAACGTCAGCAAGCACATGAACTGGACTTCTTACGCGAAATGTTCTTCCTGATCTCCTTTTTGCACACAGGCCTTTTTCGAGACACTGTTTGTTGCCACTGTAATTTCCGTTAGATAATGACTAGGCCGCTTTCGATTCAGCGCCTCTGCTGATAATTTGTCAGCAGCGGCATTGCCCTGCTTTGCCTGACACTCATCACATGACCATTCTACTAATGTTGCATCAAGAACAACCGGGTCTGAACAATATCTGCAGAACAACGGATCACATCGATCAAGCAACAGACAATAATGACCAAATAACGATTGAAGAGCAAATGGTCAAAACCTATTTTAATTATCACCAAACTAACCTCCCAATGAGAGTAGAGTACTCACTAAACAACACATTGTTTGGCGAAAGATCTATATTTTGTACTAAAGACGTAAAAAATAAATACGTCTATATTTTGCACATGATATCAGTAGTGAGAGGCTTGGAACATCTATATTTTGTCAAAAAAAGACGTAAAAAATATAATTAGTTCTTTCTTTCTTTTTACAGAAGTAAAGAATGTTTTGAATTTTCATAGTTTCCCAGACTTAACTTCGACATTTGATTTGCAACTCAAGTTAATGCAAATTAGTAAAATCCAGTATTACAAAATTTATTTTAACGATAAATATGATGAAGATAGATTTCAGAATGTTCGAACTTCAGGGTGCAGTCTAAGATCATTTACAAAAGAATAGATGGAGTATATGATATATTATAGAGAAACGTACTGATGCACAGTAGCACCGCAAGCGCAGAACATCACAAGATCTTCCATACCAACATCTCCACACACTTCACATAAAATTTTCTGCAAAATCACAAAAATAAGAGCATGTTCTTGAAAGCGTTAATAAAAGCATGTAACACTACTTCAAAATCAAATATGCACATATTAAAAATGTGCATAATAATTCTTTTGTTAAAACAATAGTATGCCCATTTCTGTTTTGACAAACACTTCTTTTTTGTCAGATTGGTCTCATACACTGAGCCTGAATGCATCAGAATGTCCATGGTAAATAGTATTTTTACAACATTCTCGCAAGCTACACTTGATAGCTCCAGCAGACTTCCCCTCGGTAGTTAATACCTGATTGAAAACTCTACCATCCGTGAAGACTATATCATCAGAGTGGCCATCCTGTTCTCCACCGTCGGCTGAACCAACCACAACACCGTTCACGTGGTTACCGCATCGAGTGATAGAACGCTCGTAACAAACATCAGAGGCCTCTCGTGCCTGTCAAGCAATCATTTAAACCAATAATACCATAAACACTCACATATCATAAAGAAAAAATAACCCAAATGATAAGTGTCACACGTCAGGTGCGTGGCACTCCGGCCCTAACGTTTTTCATTGGCAATTCCAGCCATGCAAGGACGGCAATTTCCAGTGACACACGGCAAGTTTCCGTCAATAATAAACTTCGCGCCACTAAACTTGCCGTCGAAAACGTTCGGAGTTGCCATGTGCTCGTACCTGACGTTCAGTACTTATCATGGTCCAAAAATAATCTCAAAGACACAACATACCGACTTTCTTCCAAAGGACCGTAAACCACCATCACGATAACGGGTGCGGTCGGCTTTGGCAAGCTTCTTAATCGTGTCGTAGTCATATGCCTTGCATCGTGGTGTGTGATCATGCAGCAGATTCTTCTCACGACCAAAATCCAAGTTATCCAGATAGAATATCTGCAGGTTGTTAGCAAAGTCAATCATCAAACACTCTGCATCCTAGTAACAAAAACCACGGGCGTATCGCCCTGCCTACCTGTAAGAAAAGAATGCATCCAAACAGATTCTCCACAGGCCGCCCCTGAGCAAAAGCAGCCTGAACTTGGCAGGCAGAGTCCAAAATGACACGAATCACGTACTCGGACCAATCATACGTCTGAATCTCATCAGGACGCCGCAGGGCCATGAAGTAGTCCAGGGATATAGAGTCCACCTCCCTTGGAGCCAGCAGATTCTCCACAACGAAGACCACGAACGCGACCTTGAATGCAGCCCGGTCCTTCTCCGCCATTCCCCGACGGAATCTCTTCTTCAGTACATGCTTTGCAGCATGCAGGATTCTGAGCCTGCTGTCGTCTCCTTCGTCCAAGCCGAGCGCGCCGCGCACGGTCGCCTTGGCCTCATCGGAAACAAGCCCCTGAACCTGATCCTTCTTGGGCACCGGACGTCCTCCGGAGGGCACGCCGAACACTATGCTGACATCGTGTGGGTAGAACGGTATGCCGGCAACTTTGCCGGCTGCTGCAGATTGAGCACGAGTGGCATCTCGAGCTACCTTGGTGAGGAGCCACAGGGAGAACCTGTGGCCGACCTTCCTGTGCAGTGGCAGCTCCAGTAGGCCCCCGAAACCGATTGACCGCACGAGCTGCTTCTTCTCGGGGGAGAAGCGGGAGATGACCTTGTGGACGGCCTTCGGGGAGCAAGGCGAGGTTAGTTTGAGATGGCTCCTGCTCCGAGGCATCACTGAAGAACCAATGGGTTGTGCTGTCCCGAAATAAGCAGCCAATCTGTGGTGTCTTGCGGAATGAAGAGTAAAATCAAGTGAGTTGGTAGGCGATTATGATGCTCGTCTGCTAAGCTGGGTGCATCTTGCACAAGATTGAAGCAAGATTTGCAGTTTCTGACTGTAAATCCCAACTCAGTCGCTTGCAGATTATGCAACAGAGGCTAGCTCAACTGGATGCCATAGGACAGAAAGCAGAGCACATAGCCAGTGGAGCTCACCAGTGCACGCCGAGAAGGAGCAATGCCCACCGCCGATCGAGAGCCGCCGCCGTCAAGAAAGTCCGATGGGGCGAAGTGGGAGGGGGAGGGGGAGAGATAGGAGCAGTCAAGGCACGCGGCGACAGTACGGCCAGCTCGGGGACTGACGAGGCATGGACGGACGGTGGCAGGCGAAGCAGCCACGGAAGTGACAATTCATGGAGATGGAAAGCAGGGCCCACAAAGCCCTGAGAACACTGCCAAGAAGGATGAGGAAAGGGTAAGGAGGACACGAGCTATGCTCATCTTTTTTGACTTTCTTGACATGTTCATACTAGATCAGACCGATGATGTGAACGTTCACTTTTACTTTTTGAAAGGAGCAGTGTGTCATTCCGTCACCTACAAGTTCGGTGAAATCAGCATACGATCCATCACATTTCACATATGGTGCGCGCGAGCAGCCACCGATTGAAACGATCGTATGCGCAACATTTTCGTAAGCAAAGAGGCCCAACACACTCAAATTGTGCGCTATATCATTTCGAGCGTCTTATTTTTCTGAAAACTGAAAATCTATTAACTTGTAGCCATCTAGCCTTTCCCATCAATTTTTTTTTTTCCATCAAGTTTTCTTTATACTCCTAGCTAATTACCGGTCCGTTGCAACAGGGCAAACAAATTTTAATGACTTAATACCAATTACGAGTGCCTCGAATGAGGCATCGTGAGTGCCTCTTTTTTTCTATGGCACATCCCACATCGACCCATGTCGACGTCGCCAGGTAGGATCGGGTGACAGAATGTGACAAAAATGAAAATAATGAAAAGGGAACGAGAGATTTTAGCGTAAACGATACTTTAAGGCTCTTGAGGTATTTAACCACACTACGCATGCTATAATCAAAAGCGGAAAAGAATGCGAATATTCAATTCTGAGCCTGGGCTCATCTGCACCCGGTCAAGAAATAATTCATAAAAATTTCAAAAAAAATCCAAAAAAAATATTTGTGCATGGTAGATAATTTGGTGCGTGAGGTGCGCTCTAAATTTCAGAGCATTTGTACATTTAAGTAGCTCTCAGCAAAAAAGACAAATTGGGTCAAAACAGTATACGAACAGTACACTATTTAACAGATCTTAAATTTGTTTTTTTTTGCCGAGGGCTACTCAGATGTCCAAATGATTTAAAATTTGGACCAGACATCACGCACCAAATTATCTACCATGCCAAAAAACTAGATTTTTTTGAATTTTTCTAGTATTTGTTTTGATTTTCTTTTATTCAGCGCAGGTGCAGATGCTCTTGGGAGCCAAAACGCCTCACTTGAAAGAATGACACTATAATTAATCCGATTCTTCCGTCCATCATTACACGATACTTTTCATAGGTTATTTTTTTGTTTTAAGGGAATAGGTAGGACAAAGAAAAGTTTTAATTTGGTTTGGATTATTTAAAATTACTTCATTTTTTCTTTGTGCGGCATTGATTGAGATTAGCTAAAAGATCTACGGAAAACGTAGCCGGGATTGGGGGCATGGGGAAGAAAAACCAGGGGTAGGAGGTGATGCAAACCTACCAAATCTCTTTTTTTATACTAGCAAAAGAATTCGTGCGTTGCAACAAAAAAATAAGTCCTTAAAATCCAAAAAGGAATTTATGTCGGACACAACATGGACTTCTAGATTTCGATTTTGATTCCGATCGAGTCATTCTCGTGCATTGCTGACGGGTGACAACTAGTCGAGCAAGGCGGGCACTTTCGAGACGGCGCCTAGGAATGGAGCGTGTTGGTGATGGTTGCTGACTGCTCAACAATCATGTTATTGAAGACGTGTGGCCACGCCGTTGCCCTACACATCTCATACACGTTCTCCATAGGACGACGACCTAAATACTAAATGGGCAGACATTGCCACACGAATTGAAGCATTATTTCATTAAATACCCTACAGGACGTCGCTGGTCACATTTTTTTTAATCAACTTTTGCCAGACTATGTTGGAAAACGTAGCATGCAATTTCAAAAAAATTCTACGCTCACACAAGATCTATCTAGGAGATGCATAGCAACGAGAGGGGGAGGATGTGTCCACGTACCCTCGTAGACCGAAAGCGAAGCGTTTGACAACGCGGTTGATGTAGTCGAACTTCTTCTAGCTCCGACCGATCAAGCAATGAACATACGACGCTTCCGAGTTCTGCACACGTTCAGCGCGATGACGTCCCTCGCCTTCTTGATCCAGCAAGGTGTCGAGCAAGTAGATGAGTTCCGTAAACACGACAGCATGGTGACGGTGATGGTGAAGTGATCCGCGCAGGGCTTCACCTAAGCACCGCGACAATATGACCGGGGGTGTAAACTGTGGAGGGGCGCGCCGCACACGGCTAACAATTGATGTTCTGTGTTCTAGCGGTGCCCTCCCACATATATATATAGGTGCGAGAGGGAGAGGGGCAGCAAGGGGCGCCCCAAGTAGGAGTAATCCTACTTGGGCGCCTCCCACGAGTCGGCCTCCCCCTTCCATAAGTGTCGGAGGGGGAAGGAAAGAGAGGGGGGAGAGAAGGAAAGGGGGATGCCGAATCCTCCCCTTTCCTTTATCCCTTCCCCTCCTTCCTTCTCCTCCTATTCGGCCAATATGGGGGCGCACCAGCCCACTAGGGGCTGGTCTGTCCCGCCCTTGGCCCAATAAGGCCCATATCTTTGTCGGGGGTGCCTGGAACCCCTTCCGGTGACCCGATACATACCCGGTACCCCCGGAACACTTCCGGTGTCCGAATACTATCGTCCTATATATAAATCTTACCTCTCGACCATTTCGAGACTCCTCGTAATGTCCGTGATCTTATCCGGGACTCCGAACAACATTCAGTCACCAAATCACATAACTCATATAATACAAAATCGTCATCGAACGTTAAGCGTGCGGACCCTACGGGTTCGAGAACTATGTAGACATGACCGAGACACCTCTCCGGCCCATAACCAATAGCGGAACCTATATGCTCATATTGGCTCCTACATATTCTACGAAGATCTTTATCAGTCGAACCGTTATGACAACATACGTTATTCCCTTTTGCCTATCGGTATGTTACTTGCCCAAGATTCGATCTTCGGTATCCACATACCTAGTTCAATCTCGTTACCGGCAAGTCTCTTTACTCGTTCCGTAATATATCTGTTGGAAATATGCCCTAGAGGCAATAATAAAATGGTTATTATTATATTTCCTTGTTCATGATAATTGTCTATTGTTCATGATATAGTTGTGTTATCCGCAAATCGTAATACATGTGTGAATACATAGACCACAACATGTCCCTAGTGAGCCTATAGTTGACTAGCTCGTTGATCAATAGATGGTTACGGTTTCCTAACCGTGGACATAGGATGTCATTGATAACGGGATCACATCATTAGGATAATGATGTGATGGACAAGACCCAATTCTAAGCATGGCACAAGATCGTGTAGTTCGTCTGCTAAAGCTTTTCTAATGTCAAGTATCCTTTCCTTAGACCATGAGATTGTGCAACTCCCGGATGCCGTAAGGGTACTTTGGGTGTGCCAAACGTCACACCGTAACTGGGTGGCTATAAAGGTACACTACGGGTATCCCCAAAAGTATCTGTTGGGTTGGCACGAATCGAGACTGGGATTTGTCACTCTGTATGACGGAGAGGTATCTCTGGGCCCACTCGGTAAGACATCATCGTAATAAGCTCAATGTGACTAAGGGGTTGGTCACGGGATGATGTGTTACGGAACGAGTAAAGAGACTTGCCGTAACGAGATTGAACAAGGTATCGGTATACCGACGATCGAATCTCGGGCAAGTGCTATATCGGTAGACAAAAGGAATCGTATACGGGATTGATTGAATCCTTGACATTGTGGTTCATCCGATGAGATCATCGTGGAACATGTGGGAGCCAACATGGGTATCCAGATCCCGCTGTTGGTTATTGGCCGGAGAGATGTCTCGGTCATGTCTGCATAGTTCCCGAACCCGTAGGGTCTACACACTTAAGGTTCGATGACGCTAGGGTTATAGGGAATAGATGTACGTGGTTACCGAATGTTGTTCGGAGTCCCGGATGAGATCCCGGATGTCACGAGGAGTTCCGGAATGGTCCGGAGGTGAAGATTTATATATGGGAAGTCCAGTTTCAGTCATCGGAAAGGTTTCGGGGTTTATCGGTATTGTACCGGGACCATCGAAGGGGTTCCGGGGGTCCACCTGCCCCGAAGGACCTAATGGGCTGTAGTTGGGTGGGAACAGGCCCCTTAGTGGGCTGGTGCGCGCCCCCCAAGGGCCCAAGGCGCCTAGGGTTGGAAACCCGAGGGGACCGCTGCCCCCCCGGGGGTGGGCGCCCCCTAGTTGGAAACCCTAAGGGGGCCACTGCCCCCCCGAGGGGCCGCCGCCCCCCCTCTAGATGGATCTAGGGGGCCGGCCCCCTCCCCTTCCCCTATATATAGTGGGGTTTTTGGGGCTTCCAGAGACACGAGTCTCCCTCTCTCTTGGCGCAGCCCTACCCCTCTCCCTCCTCGTCTCTCGCAGTGCTTGGCGAAGCCCTGCTGGAGTGCCACGCTCCTCCACCACCACCACGCCGTCGTGCTGCTGCTGGACGGAGTCTTCGCCAACCTCTCCCTCTCTCCTTGCTGGATCAAGGCGCGGGAGACGTCACCGGGCTGCACGTGTGTTGAACGCGGAGGCACCGTTGTTCGGTGCTTAGATCGGATTCGGCCGCGATCTGAATCGCTTCGTGTACGACTCCACCGACCGCGTTCTTGCAACGCTTCCGCATCGCGATCTTCAAAGGTATGAAGATGCACTCCCCTCTCGTTGCTAGTAAGCTCCATAGATTGATCTTGGTGATGCGTAGAATTTTTTTAATTTCTGCAACGATCCCCAACAATATCATCCTGTAACTAACTCATTAGTTACTTTGCTTATAAGGCTTCTTATGATGTGCATTACCGACAGGGCCCAGAGATACCTCTCTGATACTCGGAGTGACAAATCCTAATCTCGATCTATGCCAACCCAACAAACACCTTCGGAGATACCTGTAGAGCATCTTTATAATCACCCAGTTACGTTGTGACGTTTGATAGCACACAAGGCATTCCTCCGGTATCCGGGAGTTGCATAATCTCATAGTCAAAGGAATATGTATATGACATGCAGAAAGCTATAACGATAAAACCGAATGATCATTATGCTAAGCTAAAGGATGGGTCTTGTCCATCACATCATTCTCCTCATGATGTGATCCCGTTCATCAAATGACAACACATGTCTATGGTTAGGAAACTTAACCATCTTTGATTAATGAGCTAGTCTAGTAGAGGCTTACTAGGGACACGGTGTTTTGTATATGTATCCACACATGTATCAAGTTTCCGGTTAATACAATTCTAGCATGAATAATAAACATTTATCATGATATAAGGAAGTATAAAATAACAAATTTATTATTGCCTCTAGGGCATATTTCCTTCAGTCTCCCACTTGCACTAGAGTCAATAATCTAGTTCACATCACCATGTGATTTAACACCAACAGTTCACATCACCATGTGATTAACACCCATAGTTCACATCGCCATGTGACCAACACCCAAAGGGTTTACTAGAGTCAATAATCTAGTTCACATCACCATGTGATTAACACCCAAAGAGTAAGGTGTGATCATGTTTTGCTTGTGAGAGAAGTTTAGTCAACGGGTCTGCCACATTCAGATCTGTATGCAAATTTCTATGTCTACAATGCTTTGCATGGAGCTACTCTAGCTAATTGCTCCCACTTTCAATATGTATCCAGATTGAGATTCAGAGTCATCCAGATCGGTGTTAAAGCTTGCATCGACGTAACTCTTTACGATGAACTCTTTATCACCTCCATAACCGAGAAATATTTCCTTAGTCCTCTAAGGATAATTTTGACCATTGTCCAGTGATCTACTCCTAGATCACTCTTGTACCCCTTTGTCAAACTCATGGCAAGGTACACAATAGGTCTGGTATACAACATGGCATACTTTATAGAACCTATGGCTGCGGCATAGGGAATGGCTTTCACACTCTCTCTATCTTCTACCGTGGTCGGGTTTTGAGTCTTACTCAACTTCATACCTTACAACTCAGGCAAGAACTCCTTCTTTCCCTGATCCATTTTGAAATCCTTTAAAATTTTATCAAGGTATGTACTCATCGAAAGTCTTATCAAGCGTCTTGATCTATCTTTATAGATCTTGATGCCCAATATGTATGTAGCTTCACCGAGGTCTTTCTTTGAAAAACTCCATTCAAACACTCATTTATGCTTTCCAGAAAATTCTACGTCATTTCCGATCAACAATATGTCATTCACATATACTTATCAAAAAGGTTGTAGTGCTCCCACTCACTTTCTTGTAAATACAGGCTTCACCGCAAGTCTGTATAAAACTATATGCTTTGATCAACTCATCAAAGCGTATATTCCAACTCCGAGGTACTTGCACCAGTCCATAGATGGATCCCTGGAGCTTCCACACTTTGTTAGCACCATTAGGATTGAGAAAACCTTCTTTAATAAATCCATTAAGGAATGCAGTTTTGACATCCATTTGCCAGATCATAAAATGCGGCAATTGCTAACATGATTCGGACAGACTTTAAGCATCAATACGAGTGAGAAAATCTCATCGTAGTCAACACCTTTAACTTGTCGAAAACCTTTTGCAACAATTCGAGCTTTGTAGATAGTAACACTACTATCAGCGTCCGTCTTCCTCTTGAAGATCCATTTATTCTCAATGGCTCGCCGATCATCGGGCAAGTCAATCAAAGTCAATACTTTGTTCTCATACATGGATCCTATCTCAAATTCACTCTGAAATTCTTTGAACTTTTCAAAATGTTTCAGACTTGTGTTTCATCAAGTAGATATAATCATATCTGCTCAAATCATCTGTGAAGGTCAGAAAATAACGATACCCGCCGCGAGCCTCAACACTCATCGGACCGCATACATCGGTATGTATTATTTCCAATAAGTGAGTGGCTTGCTCCATTGTTCTGGAGAACGGAGTTTTAGTCATCTTGCCCATGAGGCATGGTTCACAAGTATCAAATGATTCATAATCAAGTGATTCCAAAAGTCCATCCGTATGGAGTTTCTTCATGCGCTTTACACCAATATGACCTAAATGGCAGTTCCACAAATATGTTGCCCTATCATTATCAACTTTGCATATTTTGGCATCAATATTATGTATATGTGTATCACTAAAATCGAGATTCAATAAACCATTTACATTGGGTGTATGACCATAGAAGGTTTTATTCATGTAAACAGAACAACAATTATTCTCTGACTTAAATGAATAACCATATCGCAATAAACATGGTCCAATCATATTCATGCTCAACGCAAACACCAAATAACATTTATTTTGGTCCAACACTAATCTCGAAGGTAGAGGGAGTGTGTGATGGTGATCTTATCAACCTTGGAATCACTTCCAACACACATCGTCACCTCGCCCTTAACTAGTATCTGTTCATTTTGCAACTCCTGTTTTGAGTTACTAATCTTAGCAACTGAACCGGTATCAAATATCCTGGGGTTACTATGAACACTAGTAAAGTACACATCAATTACCTGTATATCAAATATACCTTTGTTCACTTTGCCATCCTTCTTATCCGCTAATTATTTGGGGTAGTTCTGCTTCCAGTGACCATTCCCTGTGTAGTAGAAGTACTCAATTTCAGGCTTAGGTCTAGCTTTGGGCTTCTTCACGCGAGTGGCAACTTGCTTGCCATTCTTCTTGAAGTTCCCTTTCTTTCCCTTGCCCCTTTTCTTGAAACTAGTGGTCTTGTTAACCATCAACACTTGATGCCCTTTCTTGATTTCTACCGTCGGCGATTTTAGCATCACGAAGAGCTCGGGAATTGTTTTCGTCATCCCTTGCATATTATAGTTCATCACGAACTTCCGGTAACTTGGTGATAGTGACCAGAGAACTCTGTCAATCACTATCTTATTTGGAAGATTAACTCCCACTTGATTCAAGCTATTGTAGTACTCAGACATTCTAAGCACATGCTCATTGGTTGAGCTATTCTCTCCCATCTTGTAGGCAAAGTACTTGTTAGAGGTCTCATACCTCTCGACACGGGCATGAGTCTGAAATACCAATTTCAGCTCTTGGAACATCTCATATGCTCTGTGACATTCAAAACGTCTTTGAAGCCCCGATTCTAAGCCCTAAAGCATGGCGCACTAAACTATCAATTAGTCATCATATCGAGCTTGCCAAACATTTATAACATCTGCATCTGCTCCTGCAATAGGTCTGTCACCTAGCGGTGCATCAAGGACTTAATTCTTCTGTGCAGCAATGAGGATAATCCTCGGATCACGGACCCAGTCTGCATCATTGCTACTATCATCTTTCAACTTAGTTTTCTCTAGGGACATATCAAAATAAAACAGGGGAGCTATACGCGAGCTATTGATCTACAACATAGATATGCAAATACTATCAGGACTAAGTTCATGATAAATTAAGTTCAATTAATTATATTACTTAAGAACTCCCACTTAGATGGACATCCTTCAAGTCATCTAAATGATACGTGATCCAAATCAACTAAACCATGTCCGATCATCACGTGAGATCACTACAAAAAAGACACATCCGTGACATTTTGGGCCGAATGAATTTTTTTTCTGTCATACTTATGACACTTCTATGACAATAATTATGACAAAACACGGTATCATCATAGATGTGGTGGGGTCCTACTTCTATGGTAAAAAATCATGACAGAAAATGGGCTTTTCGTCCTGGGCGGGCCGGAGACGTAGCTGCATGACATTCTTTGGGCCGTCCATGACGGAAAAAACCGTGGTAGAAGCGAGGGCGAGGAAAATATCAGGGTGTTCCCGGTTACGGTGGGTGGTCGGGGCCGAGCGATGCGCGTTTCTCTCATACATGCACGCGCGTGGGTGCGAGGCGTTGGGCTCTAACTGAACCTGAGCAAGGCGTTGGGCTCTAACTGAACCCGAGCGATTGCACTGCAGGCTACGCGTTACTGAACCCGAGCGATCAATCGATGGCTGTTAACTGAACCCGATCGAGCGATTCTTTCGCTACGGCTGCTAACAGAAGCCGATCGATGCTGCCTCTGGATGAACAGTGAGCGTTGCTGGGGGGGTTGGATGAACAGTTCCCGGTGGGGGTGGATGAACAGGAGCCCGTGGCGTTGCCTCTGGATGAATAGGACCCCGATCATTCGAGCCGGTTGGGGCTGGATGAATAGGACCCCGTGGAGGGCAGGATGAACAAGACCACCCCGTGGAGGGCAGGATGAACAGTAGACGGTGGAGGGCTGGATGAACGGTAGCCCGTGGAGAGGGCTGGTTGAACAGTAGCCGGTGGAGTAGCGCGCGGTGGAGGCTGGATGAACAGGAGCCCGTGGAGAGGGCTGGTTGAACAGTAGCTGGTGGAGTAGCGCGCGGTGGAGGCTGGATGAACAGGAGCCCATGGATGAACAGTCGCAGGTGGAGGCCGGAGGAGATCGACGGTGGATGAACAGTAGCCCGTGGAGGCTGGAGGGGGTCGACGGTGGAGATGAACAGTATCCCCGTGGAGTCCCGTTTTGCGGTACGCCACACCCCTCTCGATGAACAGGACCCCCGTTTCGACCGTAGCGCTCCAACACAAGTCCGTTTCCTCTGTTTTGCGGTACGGCACACCCCTCCCGATCAACAGGACCCTCGTTTCGAGCGTAGGAGGTCCGTTTCCTCCGTTTTGCGGTACGCCAGACCCCTCCCGATGAACAGGATCCCGTTTTGAACATGGCCGGTCGAACAAGAGGCCGTTTCCTCCGTTCTGCGGTACGCCAGGCCTCGTTTCCATCGGCTGTTCCGTCCAAGCCCTCCCGATGAACACGACGACGCATTCCGTTCCAACCCAGCCGGTTGGCTCCCCATGAACACGACGACGACATTGTTTCTCCGTTTTGACCCAGCCATGTACACGATCCCTGGCCGTACATATGCGCGAGTAGGTGTTCGAGACCCTGCCCGTATGTACGTACGTGGTCGTATTTTCTTTCTTGCACACTGGCCGCTGTACGTACATGTACATGCTACGTGCGAGCCTCTACTACGACACGTGTGCGCCTCTACATCAACCAGTATGTACGTACACGTTCGCGACCAGAATGACAACGCTACGTACGCTTCGACCAGGTGGGTCCCGACTGTCAGGCACTTCCTTGCGTGCGAAGATGTAGCTGGTGGGTCCCAGCAGTCAGGGGGCGAATCGTTTTTTTTTACCCGGACGCACTTCCTTGCGTGCGAAGATGTAGCTGGTGGGTCCTAGCAGTCAGGGGGAAACGTTTTTTTGTGAAATACGGTGGCCCGTCCGGTGGGTCCCCGCTGTCAGGTGGAGGAATAATTATTTTGCGCGTAATAAGGAGGCACTTCCTTGCTGCGACCGTGGACCCAGCTGTCAGCCTCTCCACATACAGTCCACGTCCGATGGAAGCCGTTCCTTGACCACGTTGACCACGCCGCGCCGAGAGCACCAGGGCGATGGACGACGGCGAGGCCTAGGAAGGGGACGACGCAGAGCCGGGGAAGACGAGGCAGTGGATGCCCACGCGTAGAGGAGTACGAGGGTTCACTGGTTCACTGCGGTGTGAGGCTGCCGTCGCCGCAGAATAACTGGGGGTGTGGGTGAGTAGAGGGATGGCCTGGCTAGCGGTGGGAGTAGTAGGGGGCGGTGAGGCCTCCGCCGCATCGTAGCCGGCCACGGGAATCAGGAGCACGAGGCACGACCGGCGCTGGTTTGGGCGGCTGGAGCAAGAAGACCAGAGGTTGAAGAAGCACTACGGCCGTTGGATGGACATCGTACGGTCACTGGAGCTAGAATCGTGCATATTGAATAAGTTGACAAAGCCCTCCGTCCCCGTCAACTTAGTTGGCCCACAAGTTAGCCTCCCACTACTGTGGGTCCCAGCTAGCAGGGGGGTATTCATTTTTTTGTGCGTAATAAGGAGGCACTTCCTTGCGTGCGAAGATATAGCTGGTGGGTCCGACCTGTCAGCGGTGGGAACGTTTTTCGCGAAATACAGAGGCCCTTCTGGTGGGTCCCAGCTATCAGGTGGAGGAATCATTATTTTGCGCATAATAAGGAGGCATTTCCTTGCGTGTGGCCATGGACCCAGCTGTCAGCCTCTCCACGCACAGTCTACTTCCGATGGTGTCGTTCGTTGACCATGTTGACCAGGCCGCGCCGAGCGCATCCAAGGTGGTGGACGACGGCGAGGCCCTGGACAGCAACGAGCCGGAGATGGGAAGACGCGGGAGTAGAGTCGCAGACGGAGAGGTGTATGAGGGTTAACTGGTTCTGGTGTGGTGTGGTTCGGCAGTCGGTGGAGAAGAACAGGAGGTGTGGAGGGGTGAAGGGATGGCCTGGCCAACGGTGGAGTAGCGCTTCACAGCGAAGCGTGCTAACCAGAGCTGCTAGCAGCAGGAGGCGGGAGAAGGTGGTCCCGGCGGCGCTGGAGGAAGAAGACGAGAGATTGAAGATGGATGCCGGTCGTTGGATGTAAATCCAACGGCTAACGATGTCAGAATCATTTGTTGACTAAGTTGACAACGACTTGCATTGGCTTCAACCTATTGGCCCACATTTCCGCCTCCAAAAATGTGGCACGTATTCAACCCATTTTTCAGAATTTACAGTCTTTTTTTGCGGGGTAGAATTTACAGTCCATTTGATCTCTTTTTTTTGAACTACAGTCCATTAGCTGGGCTGGGTGAACAAATAATGTAGCGTCCATGCAGCCCATTTATGTTTTTCCTAAAAAATCATAGGCCATTTGCACTTTTTCGAAATACACGATTTTGCTGGGCTTATTCTAATTATAATGTTGGGGTGGGTGCAACAATGTTATCAAAAAATAAACACGGGCTGAGCATTTTGTTATATATATATAATAAGTGATTTATTATTACATTGGTCCTTAAATCTTACCAAGCTTTTGTACACAATCACCAGGATTTTTGTTGCCAAAAAAATCCAGGATTTTATTGTTAAGAAATTATTTTTATAAGTTAATAAGATGTGGGATATTGTTTTCTTACATATGTAAGTATCTGTTAAATATATGATGACAATAACAATAATATATAATAACATATAAAATAATTTAAATATATATAATATAGTTAGAAGGGAAACATAAGTTGGACCAGGCGTTCCTATTCTTATATAGAAAAATAGAACAGACCTCTGCGTTTTCTTAAAAAAAAACATAAATTGGGTTGCCGATGTTTCAGGAAAAATAAAACCTCGGATGGGAGGTCCATAGGTCGGTCGATACATGACGGCCCTCAAGAAAATACAAACAGGCCTCTGGACCTCCCATCCGAGGTCGTGGGCTGTGCATGTTAAAAAAGAAAGCCTAGACGGGGCAGCCCAAAACCCAGCTGATACTTGCTGCCCCAGTGATAATAAATGATACCTGCCAGCTCCCCGGCTTCGTTGTGAATGTTTCTCCTATCGTAACTACGTTGAAGCACCTAAAAAATGTAACTATGTTGACAAACCCGTGGGCCCCAACGTCAGTATAGCATTAGGAGGAAGTATTTTTTTCGATGAGGCACTTGCTTGCGTACGGCCATAGACCTGGTGGGTCCCGACTGTCCGCCTCTCCACGTACAGTCCTCTCCAGATTCCTCTCGTTTGTTCAGCATGTTCACAACGGCAGACAGCGGCGTCCCTCGTTTTCTCTGTTTTTCGCACACTCGACATTGTGTGGGCATCTTGAAAATAACATATCTTTTTGATTGTGCATCATATGAAGATGTGCTATGCATGAATGTTGATCAGCATGATGTTAACTGGCTGGTAGTTCCAGTTTCGACCATGAATAAAACTTCCAGCATGATGTTAACACTGTTTGAAAAGGCCGTGTTAATATAAATGCTCTGCCTCTGAAAGTTGCAGTTTCTTATCTGAAACTGAACTTGGAGTTTCTTATCTGAAACTGAAACTTGCAGTTTCTTCTCTGAGAATCACATTGTCTGCACTTTTATACTCCTATGAAACTACATTTTTTAAGTGCTAAAAATAGATCTCTAGAATTCATAAAATACTTCATATGCTCAATACTGCAAATCTGAAATTCAAAAGACATTCATATCTGAAAGTACTCTCAAAATACACAACACAAAACACAATTCACAACCTGCAAATACTAACAACCCTAAGCTCCTCCTGACAATTCACAACCTGCCCGACTATTGGTCTGGGGGGGGGGGGGCGGAATCCCTCCTATTCCTCGGCGGCAGACAGCCGCCCCGTGAGACGATGTGAACAGCAAGGGAGAGGATGGCGGGGAAGCGTCGTCGCGCCAACTGTTTTTCTCCTCTTGCAGTTGGGTTCGGTCGACGAAGACTCCACCGGCTCGCTCTGGCACGACACCCTCACAAACGGCACCCTGTAGATGCTCGATCCTTCAATCTCTGGTGGATGCTCCATCTGGGATCGATACTCCCATCATCGCTCCCTCACGATCGGATTCGGTGAATCTGTTTGCTCCATGGCCCAGAGGAGCAGCTCTATGTACTCCTGCGCGACTCCCTCCGGGAGTATCGCCGCCTTTTCGCTCTGTTGCAGATATTTGGCCATGGATGTCGTCGTCACCGCTAGTTGGTCCTTGTTGTCAAACCAAGACTGTATCTCCAACATCCTAGCTAGCTTCACAGGGTCGCCGTCTCTGATCCTCACGTATCGGTTGTACTCCTCCATCGATCTACTTCTCCACAGCACCTTCACTCGCCGGCGGTGGATTTTTAATGGAAGAGGAGAGGAGCAGCGCTGGTTTTGGTTTAGAATGGGAGAGGAGCGATGCTGGTTTTGGATTGGAACAGAAGAGGAGGGGCGGTGGTTTTGAAATGGAAGAGGAGAGGAGCGGCGCTGGATTTAGATTGGAACAGGAGAGGAGCGGCGGTGGTTTAAGAGGAGAAGAGCGGAAGAGCGGCGCTGGTCTTGGAAGTATTTTTTTGTTTTGCGTATTCTGGGTCAAAGTTTGACCACGTACTGTATTTGACAAGCAAAATGTGAATGCATGTCACCAAAAATTGTATTATTTGGTTCGTATCTGAATGTCTTTCAAATTATATTATTTTTTGCAACATATAACATATATTTTATTTTTGAAAATCATGGTAAATTATGACCCAGAATAAAAGGGAGACTTGTTAATGTGGGGTTGCTTTCTTAATTGAAGGGTAAATTGATTTTGATCCAGTCACAGCGCGCCGGCCCTCTCGTCCAATCCTAAATCGCTGCCGCACGCTCCTCTCCCTCTTCTGCATTGCAAAACCACCTCCTCTCCTCTCCATCATCTCCATTCCAAAACCACCGTCTCGCCTCTCCCTCTTCTCCATTTCAAAACCACCTCCTCTCTCCTCGGACGAGGATCCCCTGACGTAGCCCATCCTGCCATTGAGACACTGACACATGGGTCCCACCAAGCACGGGGCCCACCTGTCGGCGACCGAAAGGCAGGGGAACCTCTCCTCTCCATCATCTCCATTCCAAAACCACCGTCTCGCCTCTCGCTCTTCTCCATTTCAAAACCACCCCCTCTCCTCTCCATCATCTCCATTCCAAAACCACTGTCTCGCCTCTCCCTCTTCTCTATTGCAAGACCACCGTCTCTCCTCCCATCTTCCAAAGCTAGCACCGGACCACTCAGAAGGACATCTATGGAGGGGATGCAGCAGCAAATCAGGCAGATCGCCGGCGGCGACCAAGCAAAGTTAGCCAGGTTGAAGGAGATCCTTACTTGGTTTGACAATGGGTGGGAGATTTCGAGGACGGTGAGGGCCATGTGGCAATGTATGCGAAAGAGCGAGACGACGGCGATGAGGGCGGCGATGTACTCCTCGGCGGCAGTCATGCCGCACTCCTTCGAGTTCATCGAGTATCTCCTCTGGGCGATGGAGCAAACAGATTCGCCTGAGGCGAAAGTCAGGCGGAGGTGGTGGGCGTATAGGTCGAAGGTCGAGCACCCAGAGGATAATGAATCGATCGAGTATGGTGTGCCATTCGTGAGGGTGCAGAGCCAGCCGGAGCCACAGGAGTATTGATACGTCCATTTTGCATTATGCTTTTATATCGATATTTATTGCATTATGGGCTATTATTACACATTATGTCACAATACTTATGCCTATTCTCTCTTATTTTACAAGGTTTACAAAAGGAGGGAGAATGCCGGCAGCTGGAATTCTGGGCTGGAAAAGGAAAAAATATTAGAGACCTATTCTGCACAACTCCAAAAGTCCTGAAACTCCACGAAAGTTATTTTTGGAAATAATAAAAAATACTGAGCGGAAGAAATATGTCAGGGGGGCCTCCACCTGTCCACGAGGGTGGGGGGGGCGCGCCCCCTGCCTCATGGGCCCCCTGTTGGCCCTCCGGTGCCCATCTTCTGCTATATGAAGTCTTTCGTCCGAAGAAAAATCATAAGCAAGCTTTTGGGACGAGACTCCGCCGCCATGAGGCGGAACCTTGGCGGAACCAATCTAGGGCTCCGGCAGAGCTGTTCTGCCGGGGACACTTCCCTTCGGGAGGGGGAAATCATCGCCATCGTCATCACCAACGCTCCTCTCGTTGGGAGAGGGCAATCTCCATCAACATCTTCACGAGCACCATCTCCTCTCAAACCCTAGTTCATCTCTTGTATCCAATTCTTGTCTCCAAGTCTGGGATTGGTACCTGTAGGTTGCTAGTAGTGTTGATTACTCCTTGTAGTTGATGCTAGTTGGTTTATTTGGTGGAAGATCATATGTTCAGATCCTTTATGCATATTAATACCCCTCTAATTTTGAACATGAATATGCTTTGTGAGTAGTTACTTTTGTTCCTGAGGACATGGGAGAAGTCTTGCTATTAGTAGTCATGTGAATTTGGTATTCATTCGATATTTTGATGAGATGTATGTTGTCTATCCTCTAGTGGTGTTATGTGAACGCCGACTACATGCCACTTCCCCATTATTTGGGCCTAGAGGAAGGCATTGGGAAGTAATAAGTAGATGATGGGTTGCTAGAGTGACAGAAGCTTAAACCCTAGTTTATGCGTTGCTTCGTAAGGGGCTGATTTGGATCCATATGTTTCATGCTATGGTTAGGTTTACCTTAATACTTTTGTTGTAGTTGCGGATGCTTGCAATAGAGGTTAATCATAAGTGGGATGCTTGTCCAAGTAAGGGCAGCACCCAAGCACCGGTCCACCCACATATCAAATTATCGAAGTACCAAATGCGAATCATATGAACGTGATGAAAACTAGCTTGACGATAATTCACATGTGTCCTCGGGAGCGCTTTTCTCTATATAAGAGTTTGTTCAGGCTTGTCCTTTGGTACAAAAAGGATTGGGCCACCTTGCTGCACTTTATTTACTTTTGTTACTTGTTGCTCGTTACAAATTATCCTATCACAAAACTATCTGTTACCTATTATTTCAGTGCTTGCAGAGAATACCTTGCTGAAAACCGCTTATCATTTCCTTTTGCTCCTCGTTGGGTTCGACACTCTTACTTATCGAAAGGACTACGATAGATACCCTATACTTGTGGGTCATCAAGTATTCGTTCTCCCACCGCAAGAGGAGGTCGGATGGCGCGACGTCGCTTCTTGGCCGTTCTCCACGGCTCCCTCGACGCTCGCCTCGTTTCAACGGCGTTGGTAGGGTTTAAGGTAAGCTTCGCACTAACCTAATCTTCCATCTGCTCATGCTTACAATCAGTGTGACAACTAATAAAAATCATGCTTACAATCAGTCTCCGAGTACTACGCCAATCACCCTAAAATAGCTCTGGACCTTTGGGTCAAAGTTATGACATTGTGTACAAATAAAGAAAAATAGATTGGTGCTTCTTTTAGAAAAGAGTACACCCCTAGAAAACTGCCAATATATGCTACTAGTATTTTTTTAAGTCTAAGCTACTAGTATTTGGTTAGAGGATTTGCTGCCGAGAAAGATCCGTCCACAGTGAGCACCACACATCCCACTGATGGTGGTGGATGCCAATGCTTAGATGGAGCAGGGTTGGTGTCGGTAATTTTTACTTGGCACCTCGCACTCTGCATATATGCCGGTTCCATCCGTACATTTGTGCAGTTCCACCAAAATGCAGCTGAATAACCCTGTTTGCACAGATAATGAAAAGGCGTGATTACATTATAGTGGCACTAGTTGATGAAACATACACTAATAAACAGAAGAAAATATTACATCATACTGGAAATCGACCCAAGTCTCCCCGATACACCTTCTGCCAGTGATGAACATCAGTGTACAACGGTAGTACAAGGAGGGGCCTTGAGACATTCAACTCTCTATTTTTGTGCAGATCAACTAAAATTAAGCACCCCAGTTTGCAGAAACGCTTAAACGTTAACAATGGGACTAGTTGATGAAACATACATTAACAAAGAGAAGCACTTTCTTTATCTACATTGGAAATGAAATGATAGAGAGGACATTCGCTCTATTTTAACTGTATCATTACTTCATTTTATCAGTGACACTAGGGTCGAACAGGTGGCAAACGAGGTGTACCGTGCGTTGCAAGGATGACGGCCGGGGGTGCTTAGACTGGGATGCTGAAGCTGGCTCTTTCAGTCCCTATCTTCCCCCTGATGTTTCTGTGGTAGCATTTGGGTTGTAATCCAAACTTGGTCGAGCTGGTGCTGCGTCCCCCTACCTGCCTAGCTTATGTGGCGAACTTGTCTCCTGCTAGTACTCAGTCCATTCTAGTAGTAGTTGCATAACTGCCCGTTTACACTGAGATGTTGTCGGATAATGGTTCTCTATGGTTGGGTTTCTTTAATGAAATCGGAGGGAACCCCCTCTTTCGATATATAAAAAAACAGTGGCACTAGCGGTGCCAAAACATTGCCTCAAATTAATAGTGCCACTAGATTAAGGTGCAAAATAATAACATTACTGCTTTATCATGGCAGTGCCAAAATAGTAGCACAAGAGCAGGATCAACATGCAGGTCTTTGGCAAACGGTCAGACCAAAAAGGAACATACCTCGTGATGGGAACTATATCTGCAGTCAACGCCATCGTAGAAGGGATGACACCAGTCACCAACATGGATGATTCAATTCATGGGACCTTTTGGTGCAGTTCACCTAAAATGAAGCAATGTCCCATGAGCTAGTAGCTTCTTCTTCTTCTTTTTTTAAGAAAAGGGCTCCAGCCCCGGTTCCATTTCCATCAGAAAACGAAACCCACAGAGCTTCTTCTTCATTAGTTGCAATAAAATTGAGCAACATCAAGGTTGGTCGTGAAGCTCCTGGAGAGTAGGCGGACCAGGACAGTTGCATCTCTAAGGAAAAGAAGCAACTTATCTTAATGGGAAATTTAGCAGGACATGAAAAAAAGTGCCATTGATTCATATTACTGGAGGCATTACATTGAAAACAAAATTGGTTTAACGTGTCCTTACTTTTAACAGTGCGACTGCTACATTTTACCAGTAGCATTACATAAGAGCGGCTCGGGGCAACAAACATCAGAAGAGGATATCTGGGTTGGTCCCATTTTTTTTTGGTATATAGCCACCTTATACTGTGTGAGGCTAGCAAATCTAGTGCTGGACTTACTCTGTTGACTTGTCCCCTAGTCCCCACTTTCTTTCCTTTTTCAACCAATAGATCGGGTTTATATTGAGTTTGTACTGCGTTCCCTTTATTTCCCTATTAGACCTAGAGACCAGTTGGATAGCCAGTCTCTGCTACTTTTCGCCCCCATTATTTCCTCTTTCGACCAAGTCCTAGATTCAGGTAACAAATCTTCCCCCACCCCCACCCCCTTTCTTCCTTGTTTGAACTAAGTACTACTAGATTCGAGTGCATGAACTAGTTTTACCTCTTAACAATAAAAAATTAGGTGGTTTTCGAACAGCCGATCGATCCTATCTACACGAGGGGCCCTGAGAATAGTAAAAGATACAAATGCAGCGACGTCAGGAGCTCGGGAAGTAGAGCAAGGCCGGTTTCGAAGGAAGTTATACTTGAGGGTCGCTGGGATGTCGCTAGGTGGGCGGCGGGAGGCTGGATCTGCCCACACTACGACAGCGAGGAAGAAGGGGTGGGAGGCCCTCCCTCGCCAGCGATGCTTGGGAGAGAACGACAAGGCACGCTGATCGGGACGCGCCGGCAGTGGGTAAGAGCCGTCGCCGAGGACGACCACGTGAACGTTGCACCTTCTCACCTTCCCCGGCGGAGAGGATCCGGCTGGATCTGTGACCAGCGGTGAGTAGAGAGAGAGAGTGTGGCCACCGCTGTCGTGTTTAGATCTGGAGAGGACGAGACAGTGTGAAGAGAGCAACACTAGCAAGCAAGCGCGGAGGCTCCTGCCTATATAGTGGAGTACTAGTTTTCTTTTGTCTACCGGCCGGAGCCGGCTTGACCTCGGCAATGACTGTCGAGAAGTCTTCATGCACGTGCCCCAGAGGTGCAGTTATCGTCATTTTGATCTGAAGCACCGGATTATAACATATAACACGAAAAAATGCCACATGACAAGAAATCATAACCTCACTGCCCAAAGGAGACAAGATGAATCCCGACGGACAAACTAGACGAGGATCAAAGCTCAAATTAAAGATAAACTCGTAGAAAAGGGGTCCGTCGATAGATGTCCTAATTAACATAGCCGGCTTGACCTAGATAGCAGCCGAGTAGTCTTCGTGCATGTGCCCCCAATGACTAGCCCAACTCAGTTGTCGGTGTTTAACCCTCGCAGTGATCCTTAGCACATGACACCTAATTTTGTGAGATGACAAGAAACCTTTTTTTAGATTTCTCACCAGAACTACAGCCCTGTACAACACAACCTGCACGATATGTAGACGATAGCCAATCCAGGCGTGTCTGCTGGAGTCTGGTCACATGCATGGACGAACTGATCTTCCGTGTCTTGCAGGGATCGTCTAGGTACCAACGTATGTACTCCTACAACACTTCTCTAGTAGTACTATCGCTCGTCTCTCTCTCTTCTATTAACTCACCCGACTTGCGGGGCCGGGGAGTGTGCCTATGGTCGGTTCTCAATTGCGGTCCCACATGTGTGTGCAAACGCAATATGATGTGCGTTCCATTCGGAGAGCGGTGTGCCAGACCGACCGACCGTCTGGGGTGCGACGCGAACGCGACGGGCGTGCTGTATACTCCGTACATGTGTACCGCCGTTTTCTTGAGGCTTTGCTCCATGGCGCAATCCATGGATACAAAATTAGTATACTGTGCTATTTAAAAGTCGAGGGCAGGGCTTTTCCCGCGTGGTAGGCGGGGGCAGTTCCGCCTAGTCGGTTCGACAGAGACGCGAGAAGATGAGGGAGTAGGTTGCTGGAAATGTAGGGCTGTGTGATTTGACAGCGAGTTACTTCTGGACAGGTGGGGCCCGGTGATTTGACTTGCCATTATCATTTTAACTGCGGCGCTACGACCGGCGTGAGTCTCCCGATTCCTGACCACCTCCATACAGGTGCCTCTCCCGATGCTCCACCATGTAGAGGCTGGCTCTTGCTTGAGAGCCCACTCCTCCACTTTTTCCTTGCCTCTTTCCCCCACATATGCAAAAATGCCATGTAAAGCGGGCTTATAGCCCACTATTGTACTTGATCCTACGGGTGCTAAACCTGCCACATAGGCATAAAGTCTGATGTGGCAAGTTAATTAAGAAGAGAGAGACTAGTTTGGTGACCCCAGGAAAAACGGTGATAAGCGCGTGTACCTAGATGAAGCAAACTTAGCAACAAAAAACTAAGCACCTATGCATTGGGGACTTGAGTTGCTAAGCCATTTAATGCCCATAGCACCTCATCTAAGCACCATTTCATTTGAAGAGGTCACTCCTTGGCAAATACAATAAATACTACGAAGAAAGAGATAGAGAGAAGTAAACAAAAAATACCCTTATAGCTAACCTTGTTGTATGAGTGACTAAGTGATGACTATGTATGACATGCCAACATCACATAGCCTAACGCACTGTGTTAAATCTCCAAGGGCGCGACCACGCGAGCAAGGCGACGGTCGTGGTAGGCGCGACCATGATACAGGCTGCTGGCAGCCCTTGTATCTGAGATCGAACGGTCGCATGCTAAGTTGCTGAAAATTTGCAGAATGACCCTCCAGGATAGGATATTCACCCATAGGTCTAGAATCACGCCATGCAACCGTTCGATCTCAGATCCAAGGGCTCTCGGAAGCCCGTATCATGGGAGAATGGAAAGCTTCGTATCACCTGTAATTTTCCCGGCGCTTGACATGACATCGAAAGCCATTTAATTGGGCGTCGAGTAGACATGACATCTAATTGGGCCCCCATAGTACTGTGCATGAATCCATTTATCCACCAGGCAAGCCACTACCCTGCCATTCGCACGCGCCCCCACTCGACATTTTTACAATCGATAAACCGCTCCTAGTCGTCCCGTCCTTTCACATTACGGCAGTTCCACTACTCCTAACCCTCCTCCCAAATCCATGGCATCCAAAATCTCCATGATCGGCGGTGAGTACAAGGTTAGAACCATCACCGACGATGAGTTCGTCGTCATCTACACCCATTCTTCCACAACGGTGAAAGAATGCCTTGCTCGCTTCAAACGCATGTTTGAAAACTCAAATGATGAGTGGGTCGCTGGGCTAGATGTTGAGTACACCATAGTCCTAGGAAGCGAGAAGAAACTAAAGGAGGCAGAGAAGAAGAAGCCCGTCGTGATCCAGGTTTGCGTGCATGACTTATGCTTGGTCTACCACATATGCCATGCCGACGTTGAGTGCGAGGAATTTAAGAAGTTCCTCAAGGGCGGCCGAGTCAAATTCGTTACTGTAGACTTTAGGAACGACAAGGAAATCCTGGGTCGGATAGGCCTCATTGTAGGCCAGCCCTTCGATCTCCAGAAGGCAAGCCTGGTGTCCTCCTCTCAGCCTTCAATGCTGACCCTGGAAGCAGCCATGGTTCATCCTTCGTACGGTAAACTAGAGAAACCTCCGCACACATTCCATCATCATGCATGGAAGTGGAATGTACTAGATATATTCCACATCCACTACGCTGCAATGGATGGCTACCTTTGTTTCCATATCTACAAGGGTTGGATGAAGAGCAAGAGCCAAGTGTGCGGTTCAAGCAAAGAAGTATCGCCCAAGAGGAAGAGGGACAAGGACGAAGTCGAGGACGTGGACGAGGACTCTGAGTAAGGTGGCAGTGTCGTTGCTCATGGTGGTTCTAATGCAGTGTCTACCGGATTAGTTGGTTAGTTTAATTTCTGGTGTGCTTAGTTTTATTTGAGGGGTGTGTTGTGCTGAGCCCCTAGCAGAACTATGTTATGTTTCTTCTTGTTATATTTCGTACATTTCATCCTTTAGTTGGTATAGTACTACCACTCGTTTCTTGACATTATATACGTACAATATATATGGCTAACATCATATAGCCAGCAGTTTAGTTATCAAAGAATTTCAGGGTGCTTAGTTTTGTCAAAGAATTCCAAGGTGCTTAGTTTTATTTGAGGGGTGTGTTGTGCTGGACACCATTAATTTATCATTGTGAGAATCGGCTTATTTTTGTCATGTAACATGGTCAACGGGTTTGACGTGAAAATAACAATGTCTAATGGCATTTCTGAGCAAACATCTAACTTAACAATGACATTTTTTAGATATCTAATTGCATTTTTGAGCACGCATCTCACGGATCGATGGCATTTTGTGAGTAGTTGTAACTTCTAATGGCAAAACTGAGTAGTGATACACAACTAGCGGCATAAATAATAAGAACCCAAGAATTAATTTTTTTGTACCTTTGTGTGCGAAACAATATACGTTGCCTCCCCCCAGATTTTCTTTAAAGAGGCAACATAGAACTATATGAGTGCCCTGATAAATTTTGGAATTATTCCGGGTTCGTTTGGCCTTTTTTATACATTAATTGAGTTTTTGGTCATTTAATGTGCATAATTCAAATTTGAACTACAAGCACATGCTCCCGTGCACCAAAGTTGACTGAAAAATCACATGTGTGTCCTCGGGTGAATTTCTAGGTCCCATGCAAGAAATGGGAATGAAATTCAAACATCTGGTCATCGTGGTTCAGCCGAGAACATTGAGAACCTTGGTTTTAAAATTCTTGTAAATCCAAAACACGCCTGAAAATCATGAAACTTGGCATGGTGTCATGTCATGGTACTACCATGCCGTGGTTAAAAAAATTGCAGAATAGGAGCAAGTTTTGGTATAAGCTTTTTGCAAACCGGAGCTTCTCTCAAGAAGGCTCGTGGTTCTGAGAGGGAACGTGTCATCTTTGTGTGCATAATTCAAATTTTAAATACAAGCACATGCTCCAGTGCACCAAAGCTGGTTGAAAAATCACATGTGTGTCCTCGGGTAAATTTCAAGGTCCCATGCCAGAAATGGGAATGAAATTCAAACATCTGGGCGTCATGGCTCGGCTGTAACTTGGTTTTTTAATTCCTGTAAATACGAAACACGCATGAAAATCATGAAACTTGGCTTGGTGTCATGACATGACACCAACATGCTGTGGTAATTTTGCTGTCCGATTTGCGAAGGCGCACACATTAACAATCAACAAAGTCATTTTGGAACAAGTGTTGTCACGTTACAATCGGAAACATAAGTATTATTGAAACCGTGGGCATTCTATTTACCATTTACGTACCGCCACGCGTCCCCTTTTTTTATTAGCTAGGAGGCGCCATGCAGTGTAGCTATTTGATTACGGGAGGCGTGCAATCAGACCCCTGCGCATGCTTATCGGGAGGAAAGCCCTTTGACTTCCATCTGCAGTCCACCTCTCTCCCAAGGTCTCCATTAATGGCGCCGATGTTGGGGAACGTAACAGAAATTCAAAATTTTCCTACGTGTCACCAAGATCAATCTAGGAGATGCTAGCAACAAGAGGGGAGGAGTGCATCTACATACCCTTGTAGATCACGAGCGGAAGCGTTCAAGAGAACGGGGTTGATGGAGTCGTACTCGTTGTGATCCAAATCACCGATGATCCTAGCGTCGAACGGACGGCACCTCTGCGTTCAACACACGTACGGAGCAGCAACGTCTCCTCCTTCTTGATCTAGCAAGGGGGGAGGAGAGGTTGATGGAGATCCAGCAGCACGACGGCGTGGTGGTGGAAGTAGCGGGATCCCGGCAGGGCTTCGCCAAGCGCAAGCGGGGAGGAAGAGGTGTCACGGGAGGGAGGGAGGCGCCAGGGCTTGGGGTGCTGCTCTCATGCGCCTCCCCACTATATATAGGGGTGGAGGGGGCTGGTTTCTTGCCCTCCAAGTCCATTGGGGCGTTGGCAAAGGTGGGGGAAAGAAATCCCATCATTTCCCTTCCCCACCGATTGTTATCCCCCTTTTTTAGGGATCTTGATCTTATCCCTTCGGGATATGATCTTATTCCTTCTAAGGTGGGATATTGGTGCGCCTTGACCAGGGGTGTGGGGCCTTGCCCCCACTACCCACATTCATGTGGGTCCCCCATGCAGGTGGGCCCCACTTCGGAACCTTCTAGAACCTTCCCGGTACAATACCGAAAAAGCCCGAACATTTTCCGGTGGCCAAAATAGGACTTCCCATATATAAATCTTTACCTCCGGACCATTCCGGGACTCCTCGTGACGTCCGGGATCTCATCCGGGACTCCGAACAACTTTCGGTTAACCGCATACTAATATCTCTACAACTCTAGCGTCACCGAACCTTAAGTGTGTAGACCCTACGGGTTCGGGAGACATGCAGACATGACCGAGACGACTCTCCGGTCAATAACCAACAGCGGGATCTGGATACCCATGTTTGCTCCCACATGTTCCACGATGATCTTATCGGATGAACCACGATGTCGAGGATTCAATCAATCCCGTATACAATTCCCTTTGTCAATCGGTACGTTACTTGCCCGAGATTCGATCGTCGGTATCCCAATACCTTGTTCAATCTCGTTACCGGCAAGTCACTTTACTCGTACCGTAACGCATGATCCCGTGGCTAACTCCTTAGTCACATTGAGCTCATTATGATGATGCATTACCGAGTGGGCCCAGAGATACCTCTCCGTCATACGGAGTGACAAATCCCAGTCTCGATTCATGCCAACCTAACAGACACTTTCAGAGATACCTGTAGTGCACCTTTATAGCCACCCAGTTACGTTGTGACGTTTGGTACACCCAAAGCATTCCTACGGTATCCAGGAGTTGCACAATCTCATGGTCTAAGGAAATGATACTTGACATTAGAAAAGCTCTAGCAAACGAACTACACGATCTTGTGCTATGGTTAGGATTGGGTCTTGTCCATCACATCATTCTCCTAATGATGTGATCCCGTTATCAATGACATCCAATGTCCATGGTCAGGAAACCATAACCATCTATTGATCAACGAGCTAGTCAACTAGAGGCTTACTAGGGACATGTTGTGGTCTATGTATTCACACATTTATTACGGTTCTCCATACATGGATCCTCTCGGATTTTATGAAAACAAAGTATAGACATGGATCCTCTCGGATTTTATGGCCTCGAGCCATTCGTCGGAATCCGGGCCCACCATCGCTTCTCCATAGCTTGTAGGTTCATTGTTGTCTAGCAACATGACTTCCAAGACAGGATTACGTACCACTCTGAAGTAGTACGCATCCTTGTCGTCCTATGAGGTTTGGTAGTGACTTGATCTGAAGTTTCATGATCACTATCAGAAGCTTCCACTTCAATTGGTGTAGGTGCCACAGGAACAACTTCCTGTGCCCTGCTACACATTAGTTGAAGTGACGGTTCAATGACCTCATCAAGTCTCCACCATCCTCCCACTCAATTCTTTCGAGAGAAACTTTTCCTCGAGAAAGGACCCGTTTCTAGAAACAATCACTTTTGCTTCCAGATCTGAAATAGGAGGTATACCCAACTGTTTTGGGTATTCTATGAAGATGCATTTATCCGCTTTGGGTTCGAGCTTATCAGCCTGAAACTTTTTCACATAAGCGTCGCAGCCCCAAACTTTTAAGAAACGACAGCTTAGGTTTCTCTAAACCATAGTTCATACGGTGTCGTCTCAACGGAATTGCGTGGTGCCCTATTTAAAGTGAATGTGGTTGTCTCTAATGCCTAACCCATAAACGATAGTTGTAATTCGATAAGAGACATCATGGTATGCACCATATCCAATAGGGTGCAGTTATGATGTTTGGACACACCATCACAATATGGTGTTCCAGGCGGTATTAGTCGTGAAACAATTTCCACAATTTCTTAATTGTGTGCCAAACTCGTAACTCAGATATTCATCTCTATGATCATATCACAGACATTTTATCCTCTTGTCACGACGATCTTCAACTTCACTCTAAAATTACTTGAACCTTTCAATAATTCAGACTTGTGTTTCATCAAGTAAATCTACTCAAATCATCTGTGAAGTAAGAACATAACGATATCCACTGCGTGCGTCAGCACTCATTGGACTGCACACATCAAATGTATTACTTCCAACAAGTTGCTCTCTTGTTCCATCTTACTGAAAACGAGGCCTTTCAGTCATCTTGCCCATGTGGTATGATTTGTATGTCTCAAGTGATTCAAAATCAAGTGAGTCCAAATGATCCATCTGTATGGACTTTCTTCATGCATATATACTAATAGACATGGTTCGCATGTCTCAATCTTTTCAAAAACGAGTGAGTCCAAAGATCCATCAACATGGAGCTTCTTCATGCGTTTTATACCAATATGACTCAAGTGGCAGTGCCACAAGTATGTGGTACTATCATTACTATCTTATATCTTTTGGCATGAACATGTGTATCACTACGATCGAGATTCAATAAACCATTCATTTTAGGTGCAAGACCACTGAAGGTATTATTCAAATAGACAGAGTAACCATTATTCTCCTTTAATGAATAACCGTATTGCGATAAACATAATCCAATCATGTCTATGCTCAACGCAAACACCAAATAATTATTATTCAGGTTTAACCCCAATCTCGATGGTAGAGGGAGCATGCGATGCTTGATCACATCAACCTTGGAAACACTTCCAACACATATCGTCATCTCACCTTTAGCTAGTCTCCGTTTATTCCGCAACTTTTATTTCGAGTTACTAACACTTAGCAACCGAACCGGTATCTAATACCCTGGTGCTACTAGGAGTACTAGTAAAGCACACATTAATATAATGTATATCCAATATACTTCTGTCGACCTTGCCAGCCTTCTCATCTACGAAGTATCTAGGGTAGTTCTGCTTCAGTGACCGTTCCCCTCATTTCAGAAGCACTTAGTCTCGGGTTTGGGTTCAACCTTGGGTTTCTTCACTAGAGCAGCAACTGATTTGTCGTTTCATGAAGTATCCCTTCTTGCCCTTGCCCTTCTAGAAACTAGTGGTTTTACTAACCATCAACAATTGATGCTCCTTCTTGATTTCTACTTTCGCGGTGTCAAACATCGCGAGTTGCTCAAGGATCATCATGTCTATCCCTGATATGTTATAGTTCATCACGAAGCTCTAATAGCTTGGTGGTAGTGACTATGGAGAACCATCACTATCTCATCTGGAAGATTAACTCCCACTCGAGTCAAGTGATTGTAGTACTCAGACAATCTGAGCACATGCTCAACGGTTGAGCTTTTCTCCCTTAGTTTGCAGGCTTAAGAAACTTGTCAGAGGTCTCATACCTCTTGACGTGGGCATTAGTCTGAAATCCCAATTTCAGTCTTTGGAACATCTCATATGTTCTGCGACGTTTCAAAACCGCCTTTGGTGCCACAATTTTAAACCGTTAGCATCACACACTGAACTATCACGTAGTCATCAAAACGTGTATGTCAGATGTTTCGTAACATCTACAGACGACGCTCGAGGTTCAGCACACCGAGCGGTGCATTAAGGACATAAGCCTTCTGTGCAGCAATGAGGACAATCCTCAGTTTACGGACCCAGTCCGCATAATTGCTACTATCAACTTTCAACTAAATTCTCTCTAGGAACATATCTTAGTAGAACTAAAGCGTAAGCTACGACATTATTTGCAAAGACCTTTTGACTATGTTCATGATAATTAAGTTCATCTGATTATTTAATGAACTCCCACTTAGATAGACATCCCTCTAGTCATCTAAGTGATACATGATCCGAATCGACTAGGCCGTGTCCGATCATCACGTGAGACGGACTAGTCATCATCGGTGAACATCTCCATGTTGATCGTATCTACTATACGACTCATGTTCGACCTTTCGGTCTCTTGTGTTCCGAGGCCATGTCTGTACATGCTAGGCTCGTCAAGTCAACCTAAGTGTTTTGCTTGTGTTCCGAGGCCATGTCTGTACATGCTAGGCTCGTCAACACCCGTTGTATGCGAACGTTAGAATCTATCACACCCGATCATCATGTGGTGCTTCGAAACAACGAACCTTCGCAACGGTGCATAGTTAGGGGGAACACATCTCTTGAAATTTTAGTGAGGGATCATCTTATTTATGCTACCGTCATTCTAAGCAAATAAGATGTAAACATGACAAACATCACATGCAAATCATAAAGTGACATGATATGTCCAATATCATCCTGCGCCTTTTGAGCTCCATCTTTGAGGCGCGGCATGATCACCTTCTTCACCGGCATGACACCATGATCTCCATCATCATGATCTCCATCATCGTGTCTTCATGAAGTTGTCTCGCCAACTATTACTTCTACTACTATGGCTAACGGTTGGCAATAATGTAAAGTAATTACATGGCGTTTTTCATTGACACGCAGGTCATACAACAAATTAAGACAACTCCTACGGCTCCTGCCGGTTGTCATACTCATCGACATGCAAGTCGTGATTCCTATTACAAGAACATGATAAATCTCATAATCACATATATCATTCATCACATCCTTTTGGCCATATCACATCACATAGCATACCCTGCAAAAACAAGTTAGACGTCCTCTAATTGTTGTTGCATGTTTTACGTGGCTGCTATGGGTTTCTAGCAAGAACGTTTCTTACCTATGCAAAAGCTACAACGGTGATATGCCAATTGCTATTTACCCTTCATAAGGACCCTTTTCATCGAATCCGGTCCGACTAAAGTGGGAGAGACAGACACTCGCTAGCCACCTTATGCATCAAGTGCATGTCAGTCGGTGGAACCTGTCTCACGTAAGAGTACGTGTAAGGTCGGTCCGGGCTGCTTCATCCCACAATGCCAGGAATCAAGATAAGACTAGTAACGGTAAGCAAATTGAACAAATCGTCGCCCACAACTACTTTGTGTTCTACTCGTGCATAGAATCTACGCATAAACCTGGCTCATGATGCCACTGTTGGGGAACGTAGCAGAAATTCAAAATTTTCCTACGTGTCACCAAGATCAATCTAGGAGATGCTAGCAACGAGAGGGGAGGAGTGCATCTACATACCCTTGTAGATCGCGAGCGGAAGCGTTCAAGAGAACGGGGTTGATGGAGTCGTACTCGTCGTGACCCAAATCACCGATGATCCTAGCGCCGAACGGACGGCACCTCCGTGTTCAACACACGTATGGAGCAGCGACGTCTCCTCCTTCTTGATCCAGCAAGGGGGGAGGAGAGGTTGATGGAGATCCAACAGCACGACGGCGTGGTGGTGGAAGTAGCGGGATCCCGGCAGGGCTTCGCCAAGCGCAAGCGGGGAGGAAGAGGTGTCACGGGAGGGAGGGAGGCGCCAGGGCTTGGGGTGCTGCTCTCATGCGCCTCCCCACTATATATAGGGGTGGAGGTGGCTGCTTTCTTGCCCTCCAAGTCCATTGGGGCGTTGGCAAAGGTGGGGGAAAGAAATCCCATCATTTCCCTTCCCCACCGATTGTTATCCCCCTTTTTTAGGGATCTTGATCTTATCCCTTCGGGATATGATCTTATTCCTTCTAAGGTGGGATCTTGGTGCGCCTTGACCAGGGGTGTGGGGCCTTGCCCCCACTACCCACGTTCATGTGGGTCCCCCATGCAGGTGGGCCCCACTTCGGAACCTTCTAGAACCTTCCCGGTACAGTACCGAAAAATCCCGAACATTTTCCGGTGGCCAAAATAGGACTTCCCATATATAAATCTTTACCTCCGGACCATTCCGGAACTCCTCATGACGTCCGGGATCTCATCCGGGACTCCGAACAACTTTCGGTTAACCGCATACTAATATCTCTACAACTCTAGCGTCACCGAACCTTAAGTGTGTAGACCCTACGGGTTCGGGAGACATGCAGACATGACCGAGACGACTCTCCGGTCAATAACCAACAGCGGGATCTGGATACCCATGTTGGCTCCCACATGTTCCACGATGATCTCATCGGATGAGCCACGATGTCGAGGATTCAATCAATCCCGTATACAATTCCCTTTGTCAATCGGTACGTTACTTGCCCGAGATTCGATCGTCGGTATCCCAATACCTTGTTCAATCTCGTTACCGGCAAGTCACTTTACTCGTACCGTAACGCATGATCCCGTGGCTAACTCCTTAGTCACATTGAGCTCATTATGATGATGCATTACCGAGTGGGCCCAGAGATACCTCTCCGTCATACGGAGTGACAAATCCCAGTCTCGATTCGTGCCAACCCAACAGACACTTTCAGAGATACCTGTAGTGCACCTTTATAGCCACCCAGTTACGTTGTGACGTTTGGTACACCCAAAGCATTCCCACGGTATCCGGGAGTTGCACAATCTCATGGTCTAAGGAAATGATACTTGACATTAGAAAAGCTCTAGCAAACGAACTACACGATCTTGTGCTATGCTTAGGATTGGGTATTGTCCATCACATCATTCTCCTAATGATGTGATCCCGTTATCAATGACATCCAATGTCCATGGTCAGGAAACCATAACCATCTATTGATCAACGAGCTAGTCAACTAGAGGCTTACTAGGGACATGTTGTGGTCTATGTATTCACACATGTATTACGGTTATAGCATGAACAACAGACAATTATCATGAACAAGGAAATACAATAAGAACCATTTTATTATTGCCTCTAGGGCATATTTCCAACAGCCGAGCCTCTGTTTAATGGCGTGGCAATGTCTCACTCGACTGAGATTTAAGAGAGAAAAAAGAAAATCTGAAAAGGAAATTTTGCATGGATCTTGATGTAAGATCCGACGGACCTATATAGCATCTAGTGCGACTTATAGCAAGACTGATGAATATATATTAGGATGACGAGAGTGGATAATAATTGTCTTACATAATTAGGAAGATAATTAAAAAAGCCACATGCGGCTACGCCCGAAATACACAAGGGCAAAAGAAGAAGGAAGACGCATACAACGATCTGGCTCGCTGATCTCTACTTTCTTTATGCGCTGCAGGTCGCGGAGACTAGTTCTCGCGGCGGGCGATGATCTCTTTCATCAGTTTCATGTCCTTAATACGCTGCTTGGCAGCATCCACGGATTCCTCCACCAGCCTGCTGCGCTCGATGCGGAGCATGGCATTCTCGTCCATAAGTTTCTTGACGATGACGCCCGTCCTCTGCAACAAGGCAGCGGTCTCCTCCGCCTGCTTCGCCCTTCCGGCGATCTTCGCCCTCAGCAGGTCACGCTCGCCCCGGAGCTTCACATTGCCCTCCCCTAGTTGCCGGATGACGCCGGTAGCCTCGTCCTGCAACCTCGCCCAGCCGGAGATTTGATCCATCTGGCTATGGACCATCGCACGCATGCGCCTATAAGAGTCCTCGCCTGCCCGCGAGAAATTTTCCCAGGCCGCCGCGGCGCGGCGGGACCTCCGTGCTGCTTCGGCGGCATGGCGGGACATCTCTGCTGCTTCTATGGTGTGGCCGGACTAGTCTGCTACATCGACGGCGCGGCGGGACCTCCGTGCTGCTTCGGCGGCGCGGCGGGACCTCTGTGCTGCTACTGCTACGCAGCTGGACATGTCGGCTGCTTTCGCGGCGAGGCGGGACATCTCTCGTGCTTCCTCTTCCATGCTCACCTCTCCCTGTTGGAAATCTCTCGACCCAGAACTCACGCTGGCCATGGCTTGATTGACTTGATTGTTTTTTGTGGAGAGGAGTTGAGGAGGAATGTGCAGTCATCTTAGCATAGTAGTATTTATAACCGAGTACTACTAGTACGCTCCTAAGTGGGAAACCGTTTAGGTTGTGATCGGTGTGAACATGTTTGCAATTAAATATAGCGTGGTAGTAGTAGTAATTTGGAATGTGATGAGACGCGCTCAAAATTTATTGACGGTTCTAGCTTCGAAGTGCGGCACTATGCCCGGATGGCGTAACGTCGGCACGTTTTCTCGGCCGTGGTGTAGCATATGCCATGGTACTAGTTCTTTTTCTACTGCTGTGTACGTGCAAAAAACTGGCACCGTCGGATACATATCTTACACTTGGCGTTCGACAGGAATAGCCTCGTGGCGAGCTATAGACTAGTCTTTTTTTCAGACGCATTACACCTATCTCTTGGGACCTCTCGCACGCACCATCACTGCTCCCTAGGTCGATGCCACCCACATACACTTGTACTCTGAGAAGAGGTGCACGCACGCATTCGTCCTCTCTCACACACGCATCTGGAATTGTAGTGTTCTCAACCATCCGATTGGCTCTATCATAGGTTTCACGTTGCTCCTTGGCCGTGAGATTGAGAAGTTTAAACCGCGGAGGCTAAGATGGAGGCGCGAGGTTTTGGTTAATGCGCAGGCCGCACACGGCACCAACACGACATGAGCTTCGTGTGCCTGGTGCGCATGCAGTCGGGTGAGTTGTCCAAGTATAGACACAACCAGGCCCTCGTTGGTATCCGTGCCTCGACTTTGGCTGGTCATAGTGGAGAGTAGCATAGACTAGTTTCTAGTCTATGTTACTAGTACCTTCATAGTGGGTAGTGTCATATAGTATATGCATAATTTGGCGACGAGCGCTCTCTATATGTACCACCTTTTTTCTTTAATTACATCTTGTTAGTTTTGCTCCATGGTGCAATCCATCGATACTACTACTGTACAAATGTATACATTTTTTAAAAGGCTAGAGGGCGGGGCAGTCTAGCTTGGTCCTTTTGACGAGAGGCGAGGGCCTTTGTGATTTGATGGCTCGTTACTACTGGAAGGCGGGGCCTTGTTATTTGACTGCTCGTATAAATGTGCCGACGACCTGAGGAGGAGCAAAGAACCGTGCGGTATACTCAAGTTTTCCACTGGAGTACGACGGAGGAGCACGAGACATGGCAGCCCAGTGCCATATCCTCTACTCTCTACTCTTATTATATATTACTAGCAAGAGGCATTGTTCTATTGGCGATAAAGAATGATCTAATTTGCTAGTCATCTCATTTTTAGCATTGTTCTATTCATGCCTCGCAGAGAAGGTGACACATGCGGCGAAACACCCGAAGCAAAATAAGAAACACAGGAGCAAAAGAAGGAGGATTATCACCCCAAAAAAGAAGGAAGACGCACACACAAGTCTGGGGCGCTGCTCTCACTACATGAAGGGTTGCTGGCCGTGGAGTCGTAACTGCTTCTTCATCGCCTCCATGACCTCCATCTCCTTGCACGTCTCCTCCGCCATCTTCATCATTGTGTCCATGACGCGGGATTTCTCGACGCGAGCCTTCATCATCAGTTCCACGGCCGCATTACGTACCTTCACAGCAGCAGGGTGCTCAATGCGGAGCTTCGCGAACTCCTCCTTCTGTTCCATGACGAGGGCCTGCAACATCTTCATCGAGGAACTACTATTCTCATGCAGCTTCTTCCAGCCGGCGTTCTCCTCCTTATGCAGGTCGAGCTCATGGCAGAGCTTCGCCTTGTCCTCCTAAAGTTGCAGGATTTCGCCGGTCGCCTTCTTCTCCGAGGCAATGCTCTTCTTTAGCAGCATCACCAAACCGGCGGTCAACTCCCCCTACTCATTGAGCTCAGCGGGCATGTCGTCGAGGCTCTCCTTCAGCAGCTCCACCAAGCCGTGGATGAACTCCTTCTTCTTATTGAGGTGCTTATTGAGCTGATCGGGCATGCCGTCGAGGGATAACGACTCCAGTGCCGCCAGCTCGGCATGTTCTCCTCCGCGTCTAGGGTGCTCCTGGGAGCCTTCGCCTGCCCGTGAGAGATCTTTCGAGGTCTCTGCGTGGCGGCGAGCCCTCTCTTTTTTCTGCAGTCTTGGTTGCCCCTCCCTTGTTACGAGTAGTTCTTGACCTAGAGCTCTGCACATGGCCATGGCAAGGACGGATGAAGAAGGAGGACTTATGAGGAGGAAGGTAGAGTAATTTTCGGTTAGGTAGTTCCCCTTTTTATAACCTAAGTACTAGCACTAGTACTAAAACCTGCATAGTGGGAACATGTTTAGGTTTGGTACGTACTGGTAGGTGTGAGCAGGCTTGCACTTAATTGTAGCACTAGTACTTTCGAATGTGATGGGAACAAGGTAAAGATTAATTGATGGTTTTTGGTTTCGAGGCCCGAAACGGCCCCCGATGAGTTTAGTGGAACATAAATTTCAAGTAGACTACACTGCTCAGATGCGTAAATATTATGTTACTGTCAAAAATTGGCACAAAATACGAAGGAGACCAATGGAAGTACTACTAGCAACCCATGATTTATCTACTCGCATGCACGCATTGGAGTAGTAATGTCTTTCTTCCGCCCTCACGTCCACTCAATTTGCATGCGCTGTATTAATTGACCATCAATGAAGTGAAGGACTTTACACGCGTCAAATTATCACATGGGTGGATCTTGGTACAAAATTGCATCCGCCTGTGTACCCGCGTGTGCGTGCGAGGGAATGAGTGCGTGCGTGGCATGCGTGCACATCTTCGCTTCGTGCATGTACCGCCAGTGCGGCTCAGGGAGGACGAGTACATTCTTCTGGAACCAGCAGCACGTCACTGTGATCAATCCACACAAGGATGTCGCGACAACGCCTCCACATGTGCCACGTGGCTTCATGAACTGTAAGTGAGACACTGTGTAGCGTGCCATTGTGTTTTGCACATACTCGAAGTACTAGTAAGGTACACGTGCATTGCACGCGTCATATTTTGAAACCAAATTATGAATAAATACCACACTCTAGCATGTAAGCTCTGAGTCATATATGCCTGATGTAGACCTTCGTTTAATTCTTATAGTTCATCTCATTCAAAATCAATTAGTTTTTATAAAAAACCTAGGGCCTCTTTGATTCGTAGGATTTCCAAAACGCGGGAATAGGAAGAACATGGGATTAGAGTGGAATGTCGTCTTGAATCCTACAGGATGGTACGAGTGTTTGATTGTGCATAGAAAAAACGTAGAATTCTTTCAAAGAGGTTTGAGTGGATGGGATGTTTCCTATGAAATCTAGTGCAAATGAATCATATGGAAAAATTCCTATGGTTTACAATCCTACGAATCAAACAACCAAGATAGGAAAAATTCCTAAGGATTAGAATCCTCCAAAATTCCTTCGAGAATCCTTTGAATCAAAGAAGCCCTTAATCTATTTTATGATTCATGGAATTGTGCGTTGTAAAGCATAAAGTAAAAACAAATAATGGAAATTCAACTAGAAAAAAAGATTGGGCAGTTATGTATGGAAGATTCTAGAACAAAGGAGAACCATTGTTGTTTTGAGATTTGTGCATTATGCTTAAATTCAACCATGGAGTCTGCTAGATTGTACATGTGACAAAATCCGGTCGGGGGGCTAGAAGATGGTGCGAGGGGCCGAGTGGAGGGAGACTATGAAGGAGTGCACAACTGCGAGATCGATATTTAGAGAGAGGGGGCGAGAACATGCGCTCTTGCGCGCAGTGGCGGAGCCATGAAAAATGTCCCATGAGCTAGGGGGCCAAGAATTGCTAATCCTTTACGAGGAGGGCCAATTCATCAACTTAAACCATTTTTACTAGCAATTGTCTAATGATCACATTCATATTAGCCTCGATATATAGTGATGTTAGGGGGGGCAGGGCCCTTGCTGCCCCGTGTCTTCGCCATTGTGCGCGCGTCAATGGATGATGAGAGGGGGGCATTGGATATATAATTAATGTGGGTGTATTAGCTGTATATGTAATCCTATATAGAGAGGTATAGATTGATCGATGTGGACGTGGGAAAGAGGGTGAGACCTCACTAGATATATAGATTGATCAGTTTTTGTGGAAAACTATGAAAGACCTAGCTATATACACACACACATAGAACATCGATCGTTGCGCATGCACGTGAGAGATAAAGAATGCCCGATATGATGGAGAGGGGGATGTGTGTGTGTGTGTACCTTCATGGGAGACCGACCTGAAGAAAAAGATTGCATGTGTGCGATGGATAATGCCGACTGGTAGTGTGTGTGCATGCATGCACGAGAGAAAGTTAGTGGTACAATTATAAAGAGAAGACCAATGTGTGTGGGTGTAAAAGACTAGGTGAGGTCATAATCAATGTAAAGTTGAATTCAAATATTTGAATAAGAGATCATGATGTTTGAAACCCATGCATGCATGAATATAACAGAGATCTGCGCGGTGTGGTTTGGAAATGAGCATGTTGTAATGTATACACATTGAACAAGGTCAGACTGGTTTGAATTTGAGATACCGATGGCAGACATCGTTTGGCCACATTGCATCCGTGCATGGACACACTATTCTAATTGGAGATGATGGGTGGCTTTCGCATCACATATCTATATCTATACCCATATATATATATATATTATATTTTATATTTTTATATAGTGTGCGGATAACTTTAACTTTGAAAGATGGTCGTTGGATGAGGCCAATCCGATGGTGCAAAGCTCGCAAATTTGAGCACTACTAGCCGTTGGATATCATCTAGATTCCACCAGATTTTGCCACATGTACAATCTAGAAGACTCTATGGTTGAACTTAAGCATAATGCACAAACCTCAAAACACAAGCACTTCTTTGTTCTAGAATTTTCCGTATCGGAATTGCCCAAATGTTTTTCTACATGATTTGTTTTTACTTTATGCCTTACAACGCACAATTCCATGAATCTTAAAATAGATTAGCTTTCTTATAAAAACTAGATGATTTTGAATGAAATGAACTATAAGAATTAAACGAACATCTACATCATGCATATATGACTCAAAGCTTACATGCTATAATGTGGTATTTATTCATAATTTGGTTGCCAAATCTCATGCGTGCAATGCACGTGTACCTTACTAGTCTAAATGGTGTCTGTGTGTGTGTTGTGCATGTTAAACACATTGTACGTAGTATATCATACTAGTCTAAATTGTCTTTTTTCTTTTGGGTACACGTTAAGTTTGTTCTCCCGAAATTTCAAGCACTTTGTTATGCCGAAATTTCAAGCTAGCGTCTCTGTCTATCGTGCTGCGAAACTCCCACCTCTTCAACCCGCGCCTTGTTAGCCCGAAATACTTAAGATATATCTTTGTCTCGTTGTGCTCCGACAACTCCCTCCATCTCAACCCGCGCCTTGATATTCCAAAATTACAACACGCGCGAAAACTCCCACCTCCTGTGAAATCCCGACACGCGAAATGCCCGTGATACCCCTGAACCGAAAGAACCGCCTCAAATCAGTGGGGGTACTTTTGTAACTTACCCCACATTTCGGGCAAGCGCGTCCCTAAGCCATGGTTCCCCATTCCCATCCCATCCGCCCACCCATTCGTACACCGAGGCCGGGAAAACCCGCGAAGCCCCACACCCTCCTCCGTCCGCCACCCAGCCGGAGCCTCTTCCCCGATGACGTCGTCCACAGCAACACCTCGACGTCCCTCATCCACCGTACCGGATGAGGATCCGTCGTCGATCTGGTCGTCCCGCCGGTTCAGCCACCCCGTCCTCCACCTCCAAGGATCTGCCCCGACGTTCCCCTCGTCTTTCGTGCCACCTCCATTCCCACACCGCCGTCTTCACCTGCACCACGAGAAGAGCATCAGCATCACCATTTCCTCGGATGAAGCTGCGGCCTAATCAGCGCCACTAAAGAGGTTGTACACTAATCGCCACATTTTCTTCTTGATTCGATCTCACGGTGCTGCCGGCGCTCGGTCCCGAGCCGACACGGTGCGGCTCCATCCACTGCACCGTCGCCGACCACTTCCTCCATGACGTCGCTCCCTCGGCGGCGACGTCCCCACCAGTAGGAGTTGTTGCTACTTTAGCTCTCGCTTGCGCTGCTGCTCTGCTCTTGCTCTCGGTCCCCTACCTGGTCTGCTCTTGCTCTTGCTCGCGCTACTGCTCTCGCTCTTGCTCTTGCTTGCGATGCTGCTCCGATTTAGCTACACTTCAGTCGACTGAATCGAATTTTGGGTCAGTCGATTTTCAGGGGGCGGGGGGCTCACCGGAGTTAAGGAAGAACCAGCCGCAACAGGGAGGGGGGCTCACCGGAGAAGTACCCCACTATCTATCTTAGGGTTCAGGGTGGGGGCGGTGGTCACCGGCGGTGGTGGGGCGGTGGCGTGGGGATCGCCGGAGAAAAAGCTCGGCACGGGGGGGCCTAGAGGGATGGCCGAGCGGCGGCGGACCAGCGGTGGGGAGTATTTTTGGGGCGGGCGGGGCGGAGCACCGCCGGCCACGGGCGGCGGGGGCGGCTGTTTGGCCGGTGGTGGCTGGCGGCTCAGGGGGTGGAGGTTGAAGATGAACTGCAGGCCCTTGATTTCGTATCCAACGGCTGCAAAATCGACTGACCAGATATGAAAAAGTCAGTCGACTGACGTGTAGCCTCACCTCTAGTGCGTTCAGTTTCGACAGTAAAATTCAGTTTCGACAACAAAATTCAGTTTCGACAGTTAAATTCAGTTTCGACAGTTAAGTTCAGAGATGAGCGGCCGATATATACATCTAGCACTTTGTGGTTATGTATTTTACGTCATCTATTGGAGATGCTATTAGAATTCCACTCAGAATAACGTTGTCTCTCTTGTCCTGCTTCAGCCTCGACGTCATACAACTCACCGGAGCTGCTCCAACGACGAAACCCTCCATCACAGCGGAGCAGTACCTCGGGCTCCATCTCCAGATGCCTAAGATCTTCTTCCCCTCCTCCGACAGCCAAGTTAGCCGGAGCATCCTCACCGGCCAACCCAATCACGCTGAGATCGACATGGCTTCCCCAAAGAGGTTGTACACTTCTTGTGGTTTGACTTAATCTCACCATGCTTCTTTGCATCCCGTGATCTTCCAATTCTTGTGAACCAAACACCCAGATTGGCAGAAATCCTGTGTTTTTAAATTCTCTGTTTTGCACGTGCATTCCTATCCTATTCCTGTCTATTTCCTATCCCTGCATTGTTAGAATCCTCAAATTCAAACAAGCCCTTACACAATTACTTCTGTTACAGATATGTGTCAAAGGAAACCTTGTGTGGTTTGTCCTTCGCCTGCGGTGCTGTGTTCCACCCCAGCTCAGCTGCTCCAACGACAGAAGGGTTCACCACAGCAGGGATCCGCTCTCCAGACTGTCTTTCGCCGCCTCAGATCTTCTTCCCCGCCGCCGGCAGCCACGACAACTGCATTACCATCATCAACTGAGCAGATGACCTTGAGGACTACACGGGTCCGCAAGAGAGGTCGCACTCTTCCGTGTATGCTTACCTTATGCATCACTTAATATGATGACATGCTACTTTATCGTCATGTTCACCTATTAGACTCTGAGTCAGGTCAAAACTTATGCTGAAACTTGAGTTTTTAAATGGTTGTGGGGTACATATTGGGGCAGCAATCAGTACTATCTGTCTACTATCTAGTTAATCTCGGGTGTCTACTATGAGTTTCATCTTGGGTGCAAACAAACATTAAAGGAGCCATTATCTATATTTTTTAACTAAAGCTATTATCTGCCTGCTATCATTGGTTTTGGGTCTATCCACAGTTTGCTACCATCACTCTAGATTTGTACATGCACTCCTTACATAATCTCACTATGTTTTATTCCTATGCATGTCAGTTATTGTACACAATGGAACTGAACATGTAGAGCAAAAGAGACGAGCCTTGCATGGCAATAAAATTTCATGCAAATGTCGCTCCATGGTGGGCGCAAAGGCAGCCCCCCTCCACCCATTTCGGATCATAATCAAGAGGAAGATAACTGTTTTGAGGGGGATTCAGAAGCAGAAGACCACTCATATTTACCCTATGAGGTCTCCGCTCTATCTTGGCATGCTGATGTTGGTTATATCATGCATATGGTGCCTTGCATTGCTTACTTTATACATCAAATATGTCAACTGCTTAGTTTAGACATGCTTTGTGTGAATGCCATCTGTTTAGTTTATTCATCGTTTATGTGAATTATGCAATACCATCTTGTTTAGCCAGGCATCATATATGTGAATTTTGCAATGCCATCCTGCTTAGCCAGTCATCTTATATGTGAATTACATCAGGCCATCCTTTTTTTTCCTTACGTATTACATTTTTCAACAATGTTAGTACATTCAACTACTCTTCGTGTGCATCAGCCATTTGACACGGTGATGGAAAATTCTGGAGTGAAAACAAGGTCTTCAGAGCAGACTATGCTATCTGACGAAGCGCATATCTTGCTGGTTACGGATAGCTCCTCAGAGGAGGATTCAGAGACAGATGACCAGTCCTATTCCCCCCGAGGTGTATGCTCTAATTAACTTGGCAGGGTTATGTTGCTCATATCGTGCGTATGGTGTCTTGCATTGCAATGTCATTTGATTAGTTTAAACATGCTTTGTGTGAATGCCACCTGTTTAGTGTCTAATTACCATATATGTGAATTATGCATTGCCATCTTGTTGCAAGACATTATATATGTGAATTATGCAATGCTATCTTGTTGCAAAGGCATTTATATATGTGAATTATGCAATGCCATGTTGTTGAGCCAATCATCATGTATGTGAATTATATCATGCTATCATTTTTTTGTATTACGTGTTCCATTTGTCGACAACGTTTGTATATTCAACTACTCTTCCTGTGCATCAGCCATTTGAAATGGTGATGGAAGTATCTGGAGTGAAAACAAGGTATTCAGAGCAGACAATGCTACCTGCTGAAACAGACATCTTGCTGGATACACAGAGCTCCTCAGAGGAGGATTCAGAGACTGATGACCAGTCCTATTTCCCCCCTGAGGTCTATGCTCAAACTTGGCAGGGTTATATTACCCATGTCATGCATGTTGTCTTGCATTGCTTAGTTTTTACATCATATATGGATTGCCATCTGCTTCCTTGCTTACTATATAAATCATATATTTGAATTATATCATGCCATCATGTTTACATACACAACATCTATCTGAATTATGGCATGGCAACCCATTTAATGAAGACATCATATAGTTATATCATCTCATCCTGTTTAGTGTTTACAGTCATCATATTTTGAATTATGTCATTCTATCCGGGAATTATATCATGCTATTAGGTTTCCATAGGCGGCATGTATGTGAATTATGGCATGCCAACCTATTTAATAAACACATTACATAGTTATATCATGTCATCCTGTTTACATAGTCATCATATTTTGAACTATGTCTTTCCATCTTTTTTAGTTAGCCATCATAATGTGAAATTGTATCATGCTATCCTGTTTAGTTAGCCATCATATATGTGAAATTGTGTCATGCTATCCTGTTTGGTTAGACAACATAAATGTGAATTATTTCATGCCCTCTTTATTCCCCACTATCCATTGCACCTGTCTATCATACAATGTCTGTACATTCAATTACATTTCTTGTTTATCAGCCATTTGAATTGGAGAGGGTGATGGCAGTATCTAAGGGAGTAACAACACGGTCTTCAGAAAAGATAGTGCTACCAGTTGATGCAGATAGAACCACGGTTGTACTTGCCCAAGAACCAGCCCCACCACACATAACCCAGACTCTCGCAGATTGTACCCCTACCCAGTTGGACAGAGAACCAGCTACACTCCTTCTAACCCCAACCCCAGCAGATAGTAACCCAGTTCCAGTTGACACATCACCGTCTCCACCACAGAGCACCCAAACAAGAGCAGTTAGTAAGGGAACTGCAGTGCCCAAAGCACGAGGACCACCAGTCTGAATCCCAACTCAACGCTTAAAGGATAAGAAGAATTGTTCTCAGGTTAGGTTTTGTAGCTATGGTTCATACTCCTTTGCTCTTGCATCACTGTATTTACTCAGACCAACTATTTTCAAATTTGAAGGATGGAATTGAAACTCCAATGGTGCAACAGGTATGTTTTAAACTTGTTTCTTTAACTGGGTTGCTGTTGTACTTGCTCTATATTGATTTCAGTTTCAATTGAATAAACAGTTATGTTCTCATGTCACACACATTACAAGTGTCTCTATAGTTTCCCACACTTATATTCTGTCAGGACCGGATTTTCGGGATATCAATTTCCCAGAAAATGGCCCTTGCGCTCACCAGCCCCAGGATTACTGTTAGCTGATGAGGCACCAACTTGATACAGAAACTCCAAGCAAAATACATAATATGTAGTACAAGACCATTCTGGCCTATGAGTACAACAACTGGCTTCTAGTGGTTGATGGCGGAAGCGATTTGTGGTTCATCAGTGGCCATGGGACTCCATTTCCCACAGGAACAGCTGACCAGGTTAACTCCTATCTTCGCGAGGCTGTTGTCACCATTGCGTGGGTTCCGGGGCTGACATCGCAACGCTCCTCTCCAAGCAAGAAATCTGGCCAAGACAATAGCCAGGGACAAGCCAGTGAGTACTTTGAATGTACTCGCAAGACAGTTTGGACATAAGATATAACAAATGCAAACATGATGCACATGAGCAGATTAGTAATGCGCACTCAGATAATAAAATTGCACTGCATGATAAATAAAAAGGAAGTCAGGCGGTAGTCCTCCCGAAATCCCAATAAAATAACTGAAGACCGATCGGGTGTCTGAAGTGACGCCTCGAAAGGTAAAAATAAATTAACAATGCCGCAGTCGGGCGTCAGGGCGACACCACATAAAGGGCTCATATTGGAATATAAACGACAGTGCGTGCCACAGTCGGACGTCTAAGCGACATCTCGAAAAGGGCTTATATCAAAAGTAAATAGTAAGAGTGCCACAGTCGGATGTCTGAGCGACATCACATAAAGGGCTTATATCAAAAGTAAATAACAAGAGTGCCACAGTCGGACGTCTGAGCGATATCACATAAAGGGCTTATATCAAAAGTAAATAGCAAGAGTGCCACAGTCGGACGTCTGAGCGACATCACATAAAGGGCTTATATCAAAAGTAAATAACAAGAGTGCCACAGTCGGACGTCTGAGCGACATCACATAAAGGGCTTATATCAAAAGTAAATAGCAAGAGTGCCACAGTCGGACGTCTGAGCGACATCACATAAAGGGCTTATATCAAAAGTAAATAACAAGAGTGCCATAGTCGGACGTCTGAGCGACATCACATAAAGGGCTTATATTTCATTATTCGAATTCAAGTAGCTCATGAATTTAAATCATCTCAAGGAAATACTCATGTACGTAATAATAAACTGGTTAGTCCATCCACAGGAATAACATTCAGTCTGGTTTACCACTCATGTTTATTCACCGGAGATTTTCACTGAGACTGGCACAGAGACTGACGTTGAGACGGACGTTGAGATTGATACTGATACTGATAGGGATGTGTTGACCAAGATCCTTGACCATGGACACGGTTACTCGGATGGGTTTTGACTCTGTAGAGTTTGTACTCTTTAACCACAACCAACGGATTTCAGTAGTCACAAAGGACTAGTTCCGTTTACGGTATTTTAGGAGAAACACATCTAACCAGTACACACCCATTCCACATTCCGCTGCCAGGGATCACCCTAGGCAACGTTCAAGAAAAACTTTAAGATGGGGAGGCCACAACCTCGAGTAGCATGGGACCAAATTTATATCGCGCGCTCTAAGGGGTGCCCCCCTCTCGGTCCCAACCGGAAACACCCATGCCCCCTGACCGGATGACGGGCTTTAATCCAGGGCCATGGAACCCTCATCATGGCCCCTCTATTTGGTGTGTACGAGGAAAGAGGTTTGCAACTTACTAAACCGTATTCTTTGCAGAAAACATCTGGCAGTACGAAAAGGGGACGGACGGTAACGTGGCTTGATCCACGTTAACACTGGAGTTTAACGGTTGACATAAGACTGGCATGCTTCAACAATACCATCTTACCACCTTTCATGTCACCACATGATCATGTTATCTCCCATCGAATGAACACATCAAGTTTCGAAGCTCACTCGTAATTGCCTTGCATGCAATATAACACTCACTGATGCTTACATAAACATGCCATGAAATAACTACTCAAGCAACCATGCAAAACACTCATCATATCAAAGGTTCAAACATGCTTGCCTGGTTCGGAGTAGTCAGAGTCTAGCTCGGCGAAGTTCGCGGTTCCGTCACCTCCTCCGGTATCTACGGTATAAAGAAATCGCATACTAACGTAAATACCGTGTGTGTATAAAAATTATTCCAATTTTTTTTTCAAATAAATATGATAAAAAAACTAGACAGAAAAACAAAGATGACAGAAAAAGAATCAATTCAAAATCATCTTTTGTTTAAATGTTATAAGGATTTTAGCCCAGGGACTCATCTGTAATGAAACAGAAAGTTTCCAGGGGTTAGTTTATAAACACAGAAAACTTACTTTGCCCGAAGGCGCTTTCTTCAGAAAACGTTCCAATAAAAGAGAGAGGCTGACGAGGGGGTCCCACCCGTCAGGTTTAAAAATCAAAACAGAGCACCCGGCGCCCGAGGGCCGCGGTGGTCGCCGGCGGCGATCCACGGAGAGGTAGGGGGAGTGGATGGTACCTACGGACTCACGGTGCTCTCCCGCATCTGTGGGTGGTGGAGTTGGTCGTCGGCGAGCACCACGTCGACGGCGGCCTCCACTCCGGCGGACGGTGGTTCGGGCGGTGGTGGATCTCGCCGGGGAGGGCTGCAGATGTCAAATTGGGGCTCGGGTTAGAGGAGTGGGTGTACTAGGAGGCGACTGGCACGGTCAGGGAGGCGGGGGTGGTCTCACAGAGGGAATCGTGCCGGAGCCCGAAGCGGATCGGGGCGTCCGGAGTCGGGGGGCCTCCCCGAGGTCTTCCTAGTAGCTAGGCGTGGCTCTGGTGAGGTGTAGGAGTGGTGCTGGGTCGAAGGCGAGCTCGAGGCTCCCTTTTATAGCCGGTCCGAGGCGGTTGCCGAGAACGGGATAACTCCGGCAATGATTACGGCGAGGCAGTGGTCGAACGGGGGTTTTAGGCTATTGGTCATCATCGTGTTGGTCTACTGGATCCGTCCTGGGGCTAAACTTGTCCTGACTTGGGTGATACTCCAAGTCTTCGACGGAACGGCCTCACGGGCTCGTCGGCGGCAGAGAGCGCGCTCTGCGCCTCTCAGGCCACGGCGACTGTGCTGCAGCACGCACGGGGGAGAAGACGGCCACGCGTAGGCCTCTGGTGGTGTGGGCGGTGCTGGACGGCGCTGTAAAGCAGGGCTGGTCCCGGCTGGTCGCCACGGGTGGTTCTGCCACTGCGGGAGGCGCCGGCGCTGGCGAGACACGTCGCCACCGACGCTCGTGCCCGACCAAACGACCGTGCGGCACACTGGATAAGGAGGAGGAGCAGTAGCAACGAGCCAACGAGGGCACTGGCGAGATTGACGCTGCCGACTGACGAAAACGACACTGACGACTGAACTGAAACACTGGACTCTGAATTTTTCTGAATTTTGACAGAAACAGTGCACGCCAGCTGTTCGACGAAATGTTTCAAGCACGTGGAACATTTTTCTGGAGTTGATCTTTGGTGAGGTGACCACTCAATGCATCTGGGGGCTGCCTGATTTATCTCAGAATTTTTGGAGAAGGAAAATAATGTATTTCACCAAAAATGGCAAATCTGGTCCAAACTTGCAGCAAGCAAAATTTGAAAAATTTGAATTGTGGACAAGTGGATCTTGAGGGATCTAGGTTGGGGGTACTAAGGACTAGTCAGAGGAGTTTGTTTGGAACCAAAACTCAAAAGGGATCTGGTGGTTCCTTTGTAAATCACCAAGGTTCAAAATAAATGAAAGAAATTGTTTTGAGGATAAAATAAATAGAGTAAAAGTCAAAAATGGGTTGAACTTGCTGGGATTGGATATTTGACTTGACCCAAAGTGGAGGGAGGGGTTTTGGAAGAAAATTTTCAACCTAGGTCATGGCAAGAAACATTTTTTGAATGAGGAAGAATCAATCCATAAGTCATAGGGTTATTTTTAAAAGAAAGGATTTCAAAAACTTTCCCAAAGAAAATATTTGTGTTGAGTCAACACTAAATGAAAAGCCCTCAAGACCAAAGTAAATGTTGAGAAAAACACATAAAATACTTGCCTTAAAGGTTTTGAGAAGGAGAGGTTTTAAAAAAATTAAATAACCCCCTTCCCATAAAAAGGAAATTAATAAAACCAAATAAATTTTTTGGGGCGTTACATATTCTGTCTATTCTGCTTTGTCTTGAACAAATATTATTTGAACTGTGTCTCTATCTTGATTTGGCAACAAAAACTAGAATGATATAGACCATAAAGTGACCATGGTACATAGATATATGTTTGTTTCATGCTGTTATCCTGTGCACTTTACTACTGAACTGATTTGCCAAAATGAGTTTCATATACAACATGGTAAACCTGTGATGTGTCTGCTTGTTTCTCTTTTAGAATGCGGACAAAATATTGGAGAACAGTACCCCGTTATGCAATGGTGAAGGAAGTAATGCAGATAAGGTTCAAGATAGTGAGACATCCCTGTTGGTCTCCAAGAAAGCTGATAAAAACTACCTTGACGACAGTGAGAGAACCCAGAAGTCCTGTCTTGATGTAGTGTTCGAGTTACTGGCCACTACTGCTGGCACAAGCTCTTCGAACTCGCTGCCTGAATCAGTTTGTCTTCTTGAGTCTCAGCTTCAAGTTGAAAGACATCGATCAGATGTGTTGCGACAGGAAGCTGAAGGACCGAGGAAGTCCCTGCAGAATTCAGATGCATACTTTCTGGTGCAACAGCAAGCGTTGGAGGATTTAAGTGCCAAACAAGAGAAAGTTAATAAGCTTGCTAAGCATCTTGCAGCATTATGGGTACCTAGGATATTTTTTCTTGAGATCTTCTGAAGTGGTTTCAGTTCTGGACATGTTTTGTTGCGGCGCTTATTTGCACTGGTCGCCAACTTTGACAACCAGTGTATATGATATGTTGCTTTGTTCCCTATATTTGCACTGGTGGCGAACTTTGATGCCCAGTGGATGTAATATGTGTAATAGCCGTGATAGCCTAGCGTAAGTTGCTTGCTTATTTATTTCCTTGTTGTCTTGTTTATTTGTTTGCTTGTAGTCAGTGCTGTTCTTTTTCCGCGGTTTGCTAGTGGCCGCAATAACCTTTTTTTTTAAACTAGGCCACAATAACCATGGGCTACATATTTACTGTAGTGACACTGGGCCTTCTACGGGCCGTAGAAACAATGGGCCTTCTACGGGGCGTAGAAACGATGGGCCTTGTACGGGCCGTATCATCAATGGGCCTTCTACGGGTCGTATTGTCAATGGGCCTTCTACGGGCCGGATGATCGATTGCCCAAACATGGGCCAATAACATACCGCTTTATGGTCGTGAACGGGCTAGAGTTGGAATCATCCGTTCATGGGCCGACCATAATGGGCCGTCGTTAATCGGCCGTATTTGATGACGCTATGAAAACGGCGCAACGTATTAACGGGCCACAAACGGGTCGACTGTAAGAACGGGCTGAATTTGGCCCGCAAGCAGAAAATGACAGTAACGGGCCGTAAGTAACCGAATGCTGGAAATGAGCCCAAGAATAAATGGGCCCTGAGAAGGCCGAAAGATAACATGGGCTGGAGATGGCCCAACGGAATAATGGGCCGTTAATGAGTATAAAGTGATACATTGTTCATTACGGGCCAGTTTCACCACGGGTCGTTAATGCGTATAAAGTGATACACTGTTCATTACGGGCCAGTTTTACCACGGGTCGTTAATGGGCCGAGAGTAATAAGGGCCTCATATGGGCCGAAAGACGTCATGGGCCATACATGGGCTGGAAGTTAAAATGGGCTGGAATTATATTGGACGACCCAGATGACGCTACTGGGCCTAATTCGGTTAGGCCGTAAACGGGCCCTGGGTTAGCGGGCTGTAAATGGGCTATATGCGAACATGTCGTTAACAGGCTTGCCATGGGCCGGCCCGCCACCTTTTGACCAAGTCAAACGGGCCGGCCTTTTCACAGGAATGGGCCTCTGTTGGGCCGTGCCACGTGTCGACGTATCATAGGCGCTTTGGGTCCAATGAGTGGATGACATCTGTCCCAACGGTGAGCCGACACGTGTTTCCTCCAGCCAATGATGATTTTACACGTGGAAAATCCCCATTGGTCGTGGCTGTTAACGGGTTATCGGATCCAAAACCGGACCCGATAGCTTAACGGCGTTCCGTTACGATGGATGCCACGTGTCGGTCACCCTTGACGAAAGCACTTCTGTGACGCGCGATTTATCGTCATGGAAGTGGACACTTCCGTGATGATAATTTTGGTAATGTCATGGAACACTTCTACGACAGCACATGTATGACTATCTTGATTCTGTCATAAATTTTTCATGGATGTACATGCATGACAAAAAACGTGACCTACTGTGACAAACACGTATCATCATGGAAGTGTATTTTTTTGTAGTGGATGGAGTAGTCATCAATGGTGAACATCTCTATGTTGATCATATCTACAATATGATTCACATTCGACCTTTCGGTCTCTAGTGTTCTGAGGCCATGTCTGTGCATGCTAGGCTCGTCAAGTTTAACCCGAGCATTCTGCATGTGCAAAACTGTCTTGCACCTGTTGTATGTGAACGTAGAGCCTATCACACCCGATCATCACGTGGTGTCTCAGCACGAAGAACTTTCACAACGGTGCATACTCAGGAAGAACACTTACCTTGAAATTTAGTTAAGGGAACATCTTATAATGCTATGCATAAAAGATAAACATCACATGCAATCAAAATATGTGACATGATATGGCCATCATCATCTTGTGCCTTTGATCTCCATCTCCAAAGCACCGTCATGATCTCCACCGTCACCAGCTTGACACCTTGATCTCCATCCTAGCGTCGTGGTCGTCTCGCCAACTATTGCTTCTACAACTATCGCTAACACATAGTGATAAAGTAAAGCAATTACATGGCGTTTGCATTTCATACAATAAAGCGACAACCATAAGGCTCCTACCAGTTGCCGATAACTTTTACAAAACATGATCATCTCATAATACAACATATATCACATCATGTCTTGACCATATCACATCACAACATGCCCTGCAAAAACAAGTTAGACGTCCTCTACTTTGTTGTTGCAAGTTTTACGTGCCTGCTACGGGCTTCTAGTAACAACCGTTCTTACCTACGCATCAAAACCACAACGGTGTTTCGTCAAGTTTGTTGTTTTAATCTTCAACAAGGACCGGACGTAGTCAAATTCGATTCAACTAAAGTTGGAGAAATAGACACCCGCCAACCACCTTTACGCAAAACTAGTTGCATGTCCGTCGGTGGAACCGGTCTCATGAACGTGGTCATGTAAGGTTGGTCCGGGCCGCTTCATCCAACAATACCGCCGAATCAAAATAACACATTGGTGGTAAGCAGTATGATGATCACCGCCCACAACTCTTTGTGTTCTACTCGTGCATATCATCTACGCATAGACCTGGCTCGGATTCCACTGTTGGGAAACGTAGCATCCAATTTCAAAAAAATTCCTACGCTCACGCAAGATCTATCTAGGAGATGCATAGCAACGAGAGGGGGAGAGTGTGTCCACGTACCCTCGTAGACCGAAAGTGGAAGCGTTTGACAATGCGGTTGACGTAGTCGAACTTCTTCTAGCTCTGATCGATCAAGCACGGAACATACGGCCCCTCCGAGTTCTGCACACGTTCAGCGGCATGACGTCCCTCGCCTTCTTGATCCACCAAGGTGTCGAGGAAGTAGATGAGTTCCATCAACACGACGGTGATGGTGAAGTGATCCGCAGGGCTTCGCCTAAGCGCCGCGAGAATATGACCGGGGGTGTAAACTATGGAGGGGGGCGCCGCACACGGCTAACAATTGATGTTCTGTGTTCTAGCGGTGCCCTGCCCCACATATATATAGGTGGGAGAGGGAGAGGGGCAGCAAGGGGCGCCCCAAGTATGAGTAATCCTACTTGGGCGCCTCCCACAAGTCGGCCTCCCCCTCTTCCATAAGTGTCGGAGGGGGAAGGAAAGAGAGGGGGAGAGAAGGAAAGGAGGAGGCCGAATCCTCCCCTTTCCTTTCTCCCTTCCCTTCCTTCCTTCTCCTCCTATTCGGCCTATATGGGGGCACACCAGCCCACTAGGGGCTGGTCTGTCCCGCCCTTGGCCCAATAAGGCCCATATCTTTGCCGGGGGTGCGTGGAACCCCTTCCGGTGACCCGATACGTACCCGGTACCCCCGGAACACTTCCGGTGTCCGAATACTATCGTCCTATATATGAATCTTTACCTCTCGACCATTTCGAGACTCCTCGTCATGTCCGTGATCTCATCCGGGACCCCGAACAACATTCGGTCACCAAATCACATAACTCATGTAATACAAAATCGTCATCGAACGTTAAGCGTGCGGACCCTACGGGCTCGAGAACTATGTAGACATGACCGAGACACCTCTCTGGTCAATAACCAATAGCGGAACCTGGATGCTCATATAGGCTCCTACATATTCTACGAAGATCTTTATCAGTCAAACCGTTATGACAACATACATTATTCCCTTTGTCCATCGGTATGTTACTTGCCCGTGATTCGATCTTTGGTATCCACATACCTAGTTCAATCTCGTTACCGGCAAGTCTCTTTACTCGTTCCGTAATACATCATCATGTAACTAACTCATTAGTTACTTTGCTTGCAAGGCTTCTTATGATGTGCAATATGATGACCCACAAGTATAGGGGACCTATCGTAGTCCTTTCGATAAGTAAGAGTGTCGAACCCAATGAGGAGCAGAAGGAAATGACAAGCGGTTTTCAGTAAGGTATTCTTTGCAAGCACTGAAATTATCGGTAACAAATAGTTCTGTGATAAGGTAATTTGTAACGGGTAACAAGTAACAAAAGTAAACAAGGTGCAGCAAGGTGGCCCAATCCTTTTTGTAGCAAAGGACAAGCCTGGACAGACTCTTATATAAAGGAAAACGGTCTCGAGGACACATGGGAATTATCATCAAGCTAGTTTCCATCATGCTCATATGATTCGCGTTCGTTACTTTGATAATTTGATATGTGGCTGGACCGGTGCTTGGGTACTGCCCTTCCTTGGACAAGCATCCCACTTATGATTAACCCCTCTTGCAAGCATCCGCAACTACAAAAGAAGTACTAAGGTAAACCTAACCATAGCATGAAACATATGGATCCAAATCAGCCCCTTACGAAGCAACGCATAATCTAGGGTTTAAACTTCTGTCACTCTAGCAACTGATAATCCCCAAGTGCAGGGAATCATCGTAGTAATTCCCAATGGTGGAAGTGATAAGTATGGAGTGTCGAACCCACAAGGAGCTAAAGGTAAGATCAATATCCTCTCAAGTCCTATGTGCCACTGATACGACTCTACGTACACCGAATGTTTGCTTCCAACTAGAAACGAGAAATATAACTACGTTGTGGGTATGAAGAGGATAACTTTGCATGATATCGGAGAGCTAAAACATAAAAGTAGGTGTTGTTATCATAAAGTTAGAATATATTACTAAATATTATAAATAGCGAGTGTGGAATAATGATGGGTCGGTGTGCGGAATTATCCTAGGCAATTGTTAACAAGACCGATAGTCGTCATTGCAATTTCATATGAGGGAAAGGCATAAGCTAACATACTTTCTCTTCTTGGATCATATGCACTTATGATTGGAACTCTGGCAAGCATCCGCAACTACTAAAGATCATTAAGGTAAAACCCAACCCTAGCATTAAAGCATCAAGTCCCCTTTATCCCATACGCAACAACCCCCTTACTCGAGTTTATACTTCTGTCACTCAAGAAACCCACTATAAGCGAATCATGAACGTATTGCAACACCCTACAGCGGGAACCCCTCACGCTTGCGCGACACGGAGGGCACAATAGGACAGCACCAAAATAGAACATACAACTCGTACCAATCTAGATCATCAATCAACCCAAAGACAATGGATATCTACTCAAAACATCATAGGATGGCAACACATCATTGGATCATAATATGTGGCATAAAGCACCATGTTCAAGTAGGGATTACACCGGGGTGCAGGAGAGTGGACCGCATAAAAGAGATGAGGATGGTGATGTTGATGAAGACGATTACCGCGGCGATGATTCCCCTCCCGATGGCACTCCGGCGCCACCGAGAGAGAGGAGAGGTTCTCCCCCTTGTGCTTCCTCCTCCATGGCCTCCCCCTAGATGGGGAGAGATTCTCTCTCTGGTCCTTGGCCTTCATGGCGATGATGGCCCCTCCGAGATCCTCCTCCATGGCCTCCGGTGATGATGGCCCCCTCTGACAGGGTGCCAGAGAGGGCCTAGATTGATTTCTCGTGGCTACATAGGCTTGCGGCAGCGGAACTTCCGATCTAGGTTTCTTTCTGGGGGTTTCTGTATTTATAGGAATTTTTGGCGTCGGTTTCACGTCAGGGGGGTCTCCGAGTCGTCCACGAGATAGGGGGCGCGCCCTCCACCCTCGTGGACGGCTCGGCACTCTTCTGGTCCATCTCCGATGTTCCGTGGGCTTCTTTTGGTCCATAAAAAATCATATAAAATAGCATATAAATGCATATAAAACATCTAAGATGGATAATATAATAGCATGAATACTTCATAAATTATAGATACGTTGGAGACGTATCAAGCATCCCGAAGCTTAATTCCTGCTCGTCCTCGAGTAGGTAAATGATAAAAGAAATAATTTGTGAAGTGTGAATGCCAGCAGGTGCACAAGTTTGATCAATGATAGTTCCAGTCACTTTTTCTAGCATCATTATATATCATAACAGTAGCTCAACTCAGGAAACTTCTCATGATCAAGTAACAAGCTATTCACATGTTAAAGTATAGATCATAAACTTTATTGAAAACTAACAAACTGTGCTCTTGGTCATCAAACAATTGCAATTCATCTTATTTTCGGGAAGGGTCATTGTAAGAGCTTTGATTCAGCAAACTCCACATACTCAACTATCATTTAATCTTTCACAATCGCTAACACTCATGTGATATTTATGGGTTCAAAGTTTTAATCAGACACAGAGAAAGATAGGGGCTTATAGTTTCACCTCCCAACATTTTACCTCAAGGGTAATGTCAACAATAATAATTTATGAAAACCTACATCCAAGTAGATATATATATCCGGATCGCTCCAACACAAAGTGCTTGCCAAAGGAAAAAGTGTAAAAAGGAAAGGTGATGATCACACTGACTCTTGTATAAGGGTAGAAGATAAAAGTAAAAGATAGGCCCTTCGCAGAGGGAAGCATAGGTTGTCATGCGCTTTTATGGTTGGATGCACAAAATCTTAATGCAAAAGAACGTCACTTTATATTGCCGCTTATGATAAAGACCTTTATTATGCAGCCCGTCGCTTTTATTTCTTCCCTATCACATGTTCGTATAAAGCTTATTTTCTTCGCACTAATAGATCATACATATTTAGAGAGCAATTTTTATAGCATGCACCGATGACAACTTACTTGAAGGATCTTACTCAATCCATAGGTAGGTATGGTGGACTCTCATGGCAGAACTGGTTTAAGGGATGTTTGGAAGCACAAGTAGTATTTCTACTTGGTGCAAAGAATTTGGCTAGCATGAGAGGGAAAGGCAAGCTCAACATGTTGGATGATCCAAGACAATATAATGTTTTGGATATAGGAAAACATAACCCATTAAGTTGTCTTCCTTGTCCAACATCAACTTTTAGCATGTCATATTTTAATGAGTGCTCACAATTACAAAAGATGTCCAACATAGTATATTTATATGTGAAATCTCTCTTCCTTCAATATTCTTTCATGAATTGTTCAAGTGACCAATTCTGCGTTTGCTAACTTTCAATAAGTTTACTACCTATACTTATTATGTGTGAAGTCATTACTCCCCATGTTTTAAGCATATGAAACGTATATAAATTTAGATTTATGATATTCAATTCATTCAACCATTTACTCATAGGATATACGTGAAGCACGTGAGTAAATGACAAACTACTCCAAAAAGATATAAGTGATGAACACTGAGTAGTCAAATAATTAACTAGCCATGGGAGGATTCTTTTTCATTCAAGATTTCAGATCCACTGATTTTATTCAAATATCAAGTAAAATTGAAAATACGCTCCAAGAAAAACACATATCATGCGACGAATAAAAATATAGCTTCGAGTAAGGTATACCGATAGTTTTGAAGACGAAAGAGGGGATGCCTTCCGGGGCATCCCCAAGCTTAGGCGCTTGAGTCTTCCTTGAATATTACCTTGGGGTGCCTTGGGAATCCCCAAGCTTAGGGTATTTCCACTCCTTATTCTCCTCATATCAATATCTCACCCAAAGCTTGAAAACTTCAATCACACAAAACTTCACGAAACTTCATGAGATAGGTTAGTATGATAAAGAGTAAACCATTCACTTTGGTACTGTCAATGTAACATCCCAAAATTCTAAATTTTGGAATGTTATAATAAATAGATAGATTTGCTTGATTGTTTTGATTGATTGACTGAAAGTGAGTGAATTCGAAACTTTTTGAAAGTTAAATGAGAGGGAATAAAAGAACTTTTCCAAACTTTCATCTTTTTGCATTTTGATCTCCGTGAATTCAAATTCTTTTCAACACAAAACCCTAGAGAGAAGATGACATGACTTCTACCATTTAATTAAATGAAAAAGGGTTGTTGAAAATATTTTAATTTCATTTGAAAATATTTCAAATTCAGAGACTTCAAGCAACTCAATGATTTTCATGAGAGAAGATAAAATGACTTCTTCAAAACATACGAAATATGAGTTGGGAGTTTAAAAGGATCAAATTTAAAGTCCTTTTGGAAATTATTTTCAATTCGGAGTTATTTGGGTTTTATTGAAATTGTTTTTCTCCAAAATTAAATATACGGAAAATAGGGTGGCATGATTCCCTACAATAGAAAATTGGAGAAAGATTAATTTGAAATCATTATGGTATTTTTAAAATGATTTTTAGTGGGTTTTATTGAATCAGTAGCATTGTTTGATTTATTCGAAATTTTGTAGATTTTATTTAAAGTTATAAAAATGTTCACGTTGTAGAAAATTGTTTTCTGAAAATTTTGATATATTATATGTCTATAGTTTATTTTTATTTTACTTGATTTATATTATTTTCGTTGTCTATATTAAAAAATACTTCCCTCCGCCGAACTGGGCCGGCCTAGCTCCTGCCAGGCCGCGACCCAGCCGAGCCGCTGCATCGCGCATGCCCCGATCGGGCGTCGGTCTCCGCCCGCCATACGCCATCGCCGCCACCGCCGTGCTCTGCATGAACTCCCGCCGCCGCCTCTGCTTACCCCTCCTCCACGCCTCCCGATGCTCCCCTCCTCTCCTTTAAATAGCGCGGCCCCGGGCCCCTCCTCTCTGCTCGCGCCGCCTCGCCTCCGCATCTCGCGCCGCCGCCGCACAGTGCCGTCGCCGCCGCCGCACACCACCAGCGCCGCCACCGCCGCTTTGCCCCGCCGCTGCTCGCGCCACCACCGCTGCCAGATCGCGCCGCGCCGCGTCGCAGACCCTGCCGCCCGCAGCCACCGTCGCCGCCCACAGTCGTCGCCGGAGCCGCCACCCGCCTCGCCGTTGGCCGCCGTCGACCCGAACCGCCACCTGAACCGGTACAAAACCGCCTGGTCCGTTTTTTTAGGGTTTAGGTTTACTTCTGCTTTTCTTAAAAAAAGGGCTTATTATTTAGTTTACTTATTTTGTGAGCGTTCATTAGTTAGGGTTTTGTAACGAACGGTTTTCATTGCATATGCTTCTGTAGCGAACGTTCGTTCGATAGGATTTTTTTTCTTTTTTTTTCGACCAGGGACCCATCCGTGAATATTTTTATTTACGGTTTAGCCCCTGTTTTTCAAACGATCACTACTTTTTACTCGTTTGTCCAAATCCAACGAAACCAACGCCCACTTCCTTGTTATGATCCCCTCTTTCTGGATAAACAACTTGAACATGTTTTTGAAAGTTTAAAATTTGATTTCAAACAGATTTGAATTTGAATCTTCTTTTGATCGTAACTCGAGTTTTATAACTCCGTTTGAGTTGATTCTTTTTGCAAATTAAAGCTCTTGACCTAAACTTTCTGATAAGGCCAAATACACATAATTTTAGTGCTGTTAGAAATTGTTTTATGTTGCAAGAGTTATTTGCTTGGTTTTGATGTTTTCCGAATTGTTTTATTCGATCTTTCTGATCTTTTGAGTGATTGCTTATGTGTGGTTACTATTGCTTGCTTAAGATAGGTTGACCGGAGTGTGACGAGTAGAACTATCAAGAGTTTTGAGTGCGAATCATCTTCATCAATAGTACAAGCAAGTTCACACTTTGATCATATCCCTTTCATACCCAGTTTTTATGCATTAGTTTCACCCTCAAACATTGCATGGTTAGGAGTTGATAACATGTGGGTATCGGGAAGTAGTTGATGAGGTAGGAACCTATTGCCCTGCATTCAAACCTTGGGAGTTACTTTTACGTTGCTTACATTGCTATGCTATGCACGTAGACGTGGTTTGGGTTTGAGTGTATTCATGACAGATGTGAGTATTCTTAATTAATGGTTAACTTCAGGTGGCAACTTTAATACACATCTGGGTGGATTGAGGCACCTGGGGTATCCAGTGATTGCCTGTATTTTGGAAATCCCGGGGTACCGTGCGATTCTCCTATGGACTGCCACCCAGACTCAAAGGGATCATAAGATTATTCATGCTAGAAACTTCCGTGTGCAGCCACAATCTATTATGGGCTCTAGCATAGTTGATTAAGTCGTGTGAACTCTTACACTGGTAGACTAGTAGATGTAGGGGATGTAGGTGGTATTGTCTACCCATCGTAAGGTGCTAACGCTTCTGAAAGACTGTGTCTCGGTCATCCGTTTCTCAAACACCATGTAGTGCGAGAAATCCAACGGAGGAGATCGAGTCTTGTGGGGAAAAGTGCGCAAACCTCTGTAGAGTGTACAAACTAATCATGGTTAGCCGTGTCCCCGGTTATGGACATCTTGAGTATCTGGTTCTTGGATTATCATGTTGATCTCATCACTCTATAATTAATTTGTTGGGTTGTTAATATTTACTTTTAATTCGGATTGAGATGGGGTTTACCATTCTCAATGTTTTCGACCAACTTTGTAGTTAAATAAAATATATTCCTTTGCAGTAGGGAAAAATTGGCTTTTCGCAAAAACATTATAACCATAGAGCTTTTCCACCAGCCATATATGCATGTAGTGATAGTTATTATTCATCATTATCCTATGGTGTGAATTTGCCAATACATTCAATGTACTGACCCTTTGTGGCTGCAACGTCTCATGTTGCAGGATTCTTACGACGAGTAAGTGAGACGTTAGGGTTACGATTTCTACACTCAACTTTGCCGTTGGTGTTGATGGGAATCCACAACCTTGTTGTTACTTCCGCTATTTGGATTGAGGTAATAGTATTTACGTTACTTTATACATGTGATTTACCTCTATTATAAATCCTCGAGTACTATGTGTGTTAGCATACCGATCCAGGGATGACACTTAAGCACAGAGACTTGACCGTCTGAGGTTGGGTCGCTACAAGATGGTATCAGAGCACATGTTGACGGTAGGACGTGACCCTAGAAACTGGCAAGCCCATAGGAAGTATTTTCTCTAAAACTTTCTTTTTCAAAAAGATCTTTTACCTCTCTTCTCTTCTGAGCTTATTCAAATATTCCCTTTTAGTGAGACCATATCCCTTTCCCCTTTTAACCACTCGAAGATTCGACTGATGAGACCACTCCAAGAAGTACAAGATATCAGACAACCACGACCACTACGGAATGAAGTAGATTTTACCGTGCATCTGAATAATGGAAACTACAGTGGTTGAAGACTCCGAAGACTAGGAGATTTTGAAGGCTCTGAAGAATTCCCAGATTTTTATGACCTAGGAAGGCTACCCTTATGGAACTTGGCAGACTATGGAAGTTGTCAATACCCTAGATCAAGGTGTATCGGAGAAAGACCGGAACATGGAGCATTAGAACTCAAAGTTTTGTCAAGAAAACCCTAAGGCAGGAGATATCAACTATGAAGAGATAGCTCATGAAAATGACAAGAGCAGAAACACGGCTATCCATGATGTTATCGCCCGCTTATGCTATTGTCACCGTGCTGAGTTAAGCATGCATATGCATGGAAGGATTGGATGGTAGAAAGCTGATGGAGCACCTATCAGCAAGATGAAGTTTTAACCTTAGCCGGTGTATCACCAGGATCTGGAGTGTTACATCAAGAAGTTAAGATGGACCTACAAGAAGCAGTATTTGATAAGGAAGCATTTCGTGAAGAACTCAGGACCCAGAAGCTGAAAGTAGCCAAGCTAGAGGAGCAAAACCTTGAGACATCAAAGTTTAATCAGGAACTGAAGGACAGTAGGATCATGGTTCATGTCGAGGTTGATGAAACCCAGAAGTCTGGAACGCAACTCCAGAAATATTAAAGGACGTCACGATAGACTTTGCGACAACAGAGATGATCTGGCAAAAGAACTTGAGAAGGTCAAGCACGATCAGAAGAAGCCATCGAAGACATGAACAAGACTTGAAGAGTTTGGCGATTTTGAAGATTTATTGACCTTTAGAAGACCAAACCCCTGTTATATACCTACGTTAGATGCGACGTTTGTGAGCTATCATTTGTTTGATGTTTTTTTCTGACAGCCATAAATAAAATCTGCCTTTTCAAAAAAAATGCTTGCTTGTATTGTGTGTATCCCTCTCTCTCTCTCTCTCTCTCTCTCTCTCTCTCTCTCTTATCTCACCCCAAACCCATGGACCCATTAGAGGATGAATGGAGATGAGCTTGTACTTTCTGGACCGATAAGTCAATTGGAGACGGACCGATGGATTCAGAACATGGAGGATCACATGGAGAATAACCCTATAGCCGGAAAGGATATGACCCAGCATGCTCTTCAGTGCTTTGAAAGAGGTGCTGCCACTTGGTGGAGGATGTACCAAACCACCAATGGATGACAAGGAGTAACCACTTGGGAAGAATTTAAGTTGACTTTGCTAATGTCTCGGTTTGTGTTCCAGAAATTGAAGCCTTCTGGAAAGGATATGAAGAAACCCGGTGCATGCAAGCTTTGTGGAGAAATAGGACACAACCATAAGAAACACGAGGATGAATGCCCTAATTGTGAAGGAAGTCACCTAGCTGAAGAATGTCCAACAAGGCAGATCACTTGTTTCTTGTGTGAAGGGACTACCCACTACCCTGCTCAGTGTCACATTTACCCCATGGTACAAAGAACCATCCAGCAGAAGAAAGAAGCAATGAAAGGAGCCCTTATGGAAATTTTAGAAGAACCCGCGATGAAGGAAGAGGTGGAGGACACACCCAAAGAAGGCCCAATTAAACCCTGCACCAAGTCTTGCTATTCATGTGGAGAAGAAGGACACATCTCCCAGAATTGTCTGAATGGGGATCTAGTAGAATTCCCGACAGAGGAAGTGGAGTATGACCCACAGGAAATAGAAGCCCTGATTGGAACGGAAAAGTCCAGGAAGAGAAGTAGATTGGATTCCAGGAAGGACCTGAGTCATATCACCTGTTTCAGGTGCAAGGAGTCTGGGCACTACCTCAGCAGTTGCCCAAAAAGGAAGCCGAGGACCCAAAGAGGCTATGTAGTCTTAAGGAAACCGCGAGACTTGTCAGAAGTAATATGTTTCTGCTACAATAAAGCAGGGCACTTTGCCAGAGATTGTCCCAATGAGAAGGAGACTCGTGCTAAATAGTTGTGACGAAAAAGGAATATAGTAGTAGTAGTGGGAACATTTCGTTTTCAGTATTGAGGTGATGACTTGAGGCATGTAATAGATATGCAGGAGATTGTAGTAATTTGAGGATCAATAAAGTTAGCATCGTTAGTACTGATTGGATTTTATGAGTTGTTACTCTGTGAAGAAAGATTTTGACCATTTTCGAGGATATGAGAAATATGGTCTATGGATGAGTTGTGCATTTTAAGGGTGGTAGTAACTGTGAGGACACTTGACCCCTGGAAAGGATAATGATGTTCCACAGAGTGGACTTCATAAGTACGAGTTTTATCTCGATATGTGGGATATCCCAAGAGTATGAAGGGATGAAGTATTATTGGATACAAAGGAGATATAAGGTTGGTAATATGGAGCAATTGTGACTCCATGATGAGTTTGAGTAAGCACATCTTAGTCTTGGACAAATAGAAGGAAGGGAGACAATACAATTGGATGAATTTTAAGTATGCTAGGAAGCTGGAAGTTGGATGTTGGAATAACGATCAGTTGCCCCGAGGATGAGTTCAAGGTTTACAAGTGATGAGATGGGCCATAACCCACGGGCTCCAGGACCTGCCAAGAAGAAAGCACACTCTTGCTGAAGGAAAAACCCTGGAAGAAGTTACGATTTTATTGACAGATGATCTTATAGGAGTAACGCAAAACCTGAGAGTTGTGAAGGACCGATAGATGTTTGTTTAGCTTGCAGAATCCATGGATTTATCCGAACTTGGTTTGTCGACAATAGAAATTCTGCAATGCTTGTGAGGATGACCGAGTGTTACAATGCGAGATTCGCTAAACCATATACAAGGTAATGATTTGGGTGCGGGATGGATTGATCAGCATACCGACTTACTCTTATTGTTCGCCTTGCTATACGGGATGGTAAATCTGAGTGACTTGCCTATAGTAGAGAGACGACGATATTACACCTTGTTTAAACCTTAGAATGGTATAGCAAATTTTTTCCCTTGTACAAGGCAGCTTTTGCCAACCGTAGGTTATACGGTGAGGATCAACCAGACCCATTTCCTGCAGGAGAAACCATAAATTGATGACCACCATGAGATATCGATAGTTGTTTAGTTTTGGCGCCAGACCCGTCAGCTAAGAAGACCCAATCTCGGAATAACCTTACCAAGATGAAAGGACAGAAGAATTGCAGTAAAGGTTATGCCACTACCGGAAGAGCCCAGAGAAGGAATTTCCCGAGATCTGAGAAGACCGACACTGTCAACAATAAGGATGGAGTATATGAGTTTTGATGGAACAGTAACCATGTTTTTAAGGGTGGTAGCACCCCAGACCCCCTGTGATGATCGATGGATTTTGAGAAGACCCCAAACCTAACCTATTTCTTTCTAGCCTCTCCGAATCTCGAGGACGAGATTCATTTTAAGGGTGGTAGGTTTGTAACATCCCAAAATTCTAAATTTTGGAATGTTATAATAAATAGATAGATTTGCTTGATTGTTTTGATTGATTGACTGAAAGTGAGTGAATTCGAAACTTTTTGAAAGTTAAATGAGAGGGAATAAAAGGACTTTCCCAAACATTCATCTTTTTGCATTTTGATCTCCGTGAATTCAAATTCTTTTCAACACAAAACCCTAGAGAGACGATGACATGACTTCTTCCATTTAATTAAATGAAAAAGGGTTGTTGAAAATATTTGAATTTCATTTGAAAATATTTCAAATTCAGAGACTTCAAGCAACTCAATGATTTTCATGAGAGAAGATAAAATGACTTCTTCAAAACATACGAAATATGAGTTGGGAGTTTAAAAGGATCAAATTTAAAGTCCTTTTGGAAATTATTTTTAATTCGGAGTTATTTGGGTTTTATTCAAATTGTTTTTCTCCAAAATTAAATATACGGAAAATAGGGTGACATGATTCCCTACAATAGAAAATTGGAGAAAGATTAATTTGAAATCATTATGGTATTTTTAAAATGATTTTTAGTGGGTTTTATTGAATCAGTAGCATTGTTTGATTTATTCGAAATTTTGTTGATTTTATTTAAAGTTATAAAAATGTTCACGTCGTAGAAAATTGTTTTCTGAAAATTTTGATATATTATATGTGTATAGTTTATTTTTATTTTACTTGGTTTATATTATTTTCGTTGTCTATATTAAAAAAAACTTCCCTCCGCCGAACTGGGCCGGCCCAGCTCCTGCCAGGCCGCGGCCCAGCCCAGCCGCTGCATCGCGTGCGCCTCGACCGGGCGTCGGTCTCCGCCTGCCGTACGCCATCGCCGCCGCCGCCGTGCTCTGCACGAACTCCCGCCGCCGCCTCTGCTTACCCCTCCTCCACGCCTCCCGATGCTCCCCTCCTCTCCTTTAAATAGCGCGGCCCCGGGGCCCTCCTCTCTGCTCACGCTGCCTCGCCTCCGCATCTCGCGCCGCCGCCGCACAGCGCCGTCGCCGCTGCTGCACACCACCAGCGCCGCCACCGCCGCTGCCCGTGCCACCACCGCTGCCTGACCGCGCCGGGCCGCAGGCCCCGCCGCCCACAGTCATCGCCGGAGCCGCCGCCCGCTTCGCCGTTGGCCGCCGTCGACCCGAACCGCCACCTGAACCAGTACAAAACCGCCCGGTCCGTTTTTTAGGGTTTAGGTTTACTTCGGTTTTTCTTAAAAAACGATTTATTATTTAGTTTAGTTATTTTGTGACCGTTCATTAGTTAGGGTTTTGTAACGAACGGTTTTCATCGCGTATGCTTTTGTAGCGAACGTTTGTTCGATAGGAATTTTATTTTCTTTTTATTTTCGATCAGGGACCCATCCGTGAATATTTTTATTTACAGTTTAGCCCCTGTTTTTCAAACGATCACTACTTTTTACTCGTTTGTCGAAATCCAACGAAACCAATGCCCACTTCTTCGTTATGATCCCCTCTTTCCAGATAAACAACTTGAACATCTTTTTGAAAGTTTAAAATTTGATTTCAAACATATTTGAATTTGAATCTTCTTTTGATCGTAACTCGAGTTTTATAACTCCGTTTGAGTTGAGTCTTTTTGCAAATTAAAGCTCTTGACCTAAACTTTCTGATAACGCCAAATTCACATAATTTTGGTACTGTTAGAAATTGTTTTATGTTGCAAGAGTTATTTGCTTGGTTTTGATGTTTTCCGAATTGTTTTCTTCGATCTTTCTGATCTTTTGAGTGATTGCTTATGTGTGGTTACTATTGCTTGCTTACGATAGATTGACCGGAGTGTGACAAGTAGAACTATCAAGAGTTTTGAGTGTGAATCATCTTCATCAACAGTACATGCAAGTTCACACTTTGATCATATCCCTTTCATACCCAGTTTTTATGCATTAGTTTCACCCTCAAACGTTGCATGGCTAGGAGTTGATAACATGTGGGTATCGGGAAGTAGTTGATGAGGTAGGAACCTATTGCCCTGCATTCAAACCTTGGGAGTTACTTTTACATTGCTTACATTGCTATGCTATGCTCGTAGACGTGGTTTGAGTTTGAGTGTATTCATGACAAATGTGAGTATTCTTAATTAATGGTTAACTTAAGGTGGCAACCTTAATACAGATCTGGGTGGATTGAGACACCTGGGGTATCCAGTGATTGCCTGTATTTTTGGAAATCCCGGGGTACCGTGTGATTCTCCTATGGACTGCCACCCAGGCTCAAAGGGATCATAAGATTATTCATGCTAGAAACTTCTGTGTGCAGCCACAAGCTATTATGGGCTCTAGCATAGTTGATTAAGTCGTGTGAACTCTTACAGTGATAGACTAGCAGATGTAGGGGATGTAGGTGGTATTGTTTACCCATCGTAAGGTGCTAACGCTTCTGAAAGACTGTGTCTCGGTCATCCGTTTCTCAAACACCATGTAGTGCAAGAAATCCAACGGAGGAGATCGAGTCTTTTGGGGAAAAGTGCGCAAACCTCTTCAAAGTGTACAAACTAATCATGGTTAGTCGTGTCCCCGGTTATGGACATCTTGAGTATCTGGTTCTTGGATTATCATGTTGATCTCATCACTCTATAATTAATTTGTTGGGTTGTTAATGATTACTTTTAATTGGGATTGAGATGGGGTTTACCATTCTCAATGTTTTCAACCAACTTTGTAGTTAAATAAAATATATTCCTTTGCAGTAGGGAAAAATTGGCTTTTCACAAAAACATTATAACCATAGAGCTTTTCCACCAGCCATATATGCATGTAGTGATATTTATTATTCATCATTATCCTATGGTGTGAATTTGCCAGTACATTCAATGTACTGACCCTTTGTGGCTGCAACGTCTCATGTTGCAGGATTCTTACGATGAGTAAGTGATACGTTAGGGTTACGATTTCTACACTCAACTTTGCCGTTGGTGTTGATGGAATCCACAACCTTGTTGTTACTTCCGCTATTTGGATTGAGGTAATAGTATTTACATTACTTTATACATGTGATTTACCTCTGTTATAAATCCTCGAGTACTGTGTGTGTCAGCATACCGATCCAGGGATGACACTTAAGCACAGAGACTTGACCGTCTGAGGTCGGGTCGCTATAGTCAAAGACAAGGTTCATAATTGTTCTCACACAATGTCTGTTGTACCATATCATTTCTGCAATTTATATTGAGAAACATAAGCCACAGAAACTAGAAAACAAGTAAACTATGCAATGAAAACAGAATCTGTCAGAAACAGAACAGTCTGTAATGATCTGAACAGCAACCATACTTCTGCTACTCCAAAAATTATGAAATAAATTGGTGGACATGAGTAATTTGTCTATTAATATTCTGCAAAAAGAATCAACTCAAAAGCACTCTTCTGTAAAAAAAATGACAGCTAATCTCGTGAGTGCAAAGTTTCTGTTTTTTTACAGCAAGATCACATTAACTTTCACCCAAGTCTTCCCAAAGGTCTTACTTGGCACTTTATTTAAACTAAAGCTATAATACATGATTACTACTGTAGCTTAATATTGTGAACACACAAAAACACTAAGGGTAAATATTGGGTTGTCTCCCAACAAGCGCTTTTCTTTAATGCCTTTTAGCTAGGCATGATGATTTCAATGATGCTCACATAAAAGATAAGAATTGAAACATAAAGAGAGCATCATGAAGAATATGACTAGCACATTTAAATCTAACCCACTTCCTACGCCTAGGGATTTTGTGAGCATGCAATTTATAGGAACAAGAATCAACTAGCATAGGAAGGCAAAACATGTATAACTTCAAAACTTTAAGCACATAGAGAGGAAACTTGATATTATTGCAACTCCTACAAGCATGTATTCCTCCCTCATAATAATTTTCAGTAGCATCATGAATGAGTTCAACAATATAACCATCACATAAAGAATTCTTTTCATGATCTACAAGCATAGAAATTTTACTACTCTCCACATAAGCAAAATTCTTCTCATTCGGAATAGTGGGAGCAAACTCAACAAAATAACTATCATGTGAGGCATAATCCAATTGAAAATTAAAATCATGATGACAAGTTTCATGGTTAACATTATTATTTATAGCATACATGTCATCACAATAATCATCATAGATAGCAACTTTGTTCTCATAATCAATTGGAACCTCTTCCGAAATAGTGGAATCATTACTAACTAAAGTCGACACTCTTCCAAATCCACTTTCATAAATATCACACTAAGATTCAACACCCTCCAAAATAGCGGGATCACTAATTCCTAAAGTTGGCACTCTTCCAAACCCTCTTTATATGATAGTATTATTCATACTCCAAAAGATATAAGTGAAGTTCATGGAGAATTCTACAATTAATATAGACTAACCAATATCCAAGCTCAAAATATATAAGTGAAGCACACGAAGCATTCTATAAAACCATACTCAAAAGATTTAAGTGAAGCACAAAGAGCATTCTATAAGATCATTGAAGGGATATCTCATACTAGCATGGTTCCTAAAGAAAAAGAAAAACACAAAGGACACAAATCATGCTAACAAAACAAAAACCGAGGTATACCGATAATTGTTGAAGAAGAAAGATGGGATGCCAACCGGGGCATCCCCAAGCTTACATGCTTGAGTATCCTTGGAATATTTACTTGGGGTGCCTTGGGCATCCCCAATCTTGAACTCTTGCCTCTCTTTATTCTTCTCACATCGGTAACTCCTCGTTCTTCGAACACTTCATCCACAAAAACTTAACAAAAAATTTGTGAGATTCGTTAGTATACTAAAGCAATCACTACCTTTAGGTACTGTTGCAAACTCATTCCAATTTCATATTAGCACTTTATCTACTGTATTCTGACTTCACCATGGTTCATACCCCCCGATACTACCCATAGATTCATCAAAATAAGCGATCAACACATAGAAAACAAAATCTGTCAAAAACAGGACAGCCTGTAGTAATCTGGAAGTTTAGTATACTTCTGTAACTCCAAAAATTCCAAATAAATATGAGAATTTAAACATATTGTACAGAAGTAATGTGCAAAAAGTTTCAGACCCATTTGACTTTCCAGTAAAAAATGTAAATTCACGCGCTACAGCCAAAGTTTCTGTTTTTGTACTGCACATAATAAACAAGCAATCTAATCATCCTAAAACCAAAGCTTGGCACATTATTTTTGTAATACAATGGATATATACAAGGGGATAATTATTTTCAGAGAAGCTTCCATGAATTTTTTTACATTGTTTCCATGAGCATGAACACAAGTGCTCAAGGTCGACCCTCACTTCTTCAATGCATAACCTTCCAACCACTTCTCTTATTGAAAAACTTTTTAGGCAAGATAGGCTAGTAATTTTTTTTTGTATTTTCATTCTTTAATTTTGTTTGTATGTTTCACCCACAACTAAACAGAAACAAAAAGGAAAAACAAAATCAACTTTGTGAAGAAAGCAAACAAGCACACACGAGAATATCAACCCCACGCTATTGCTCCCCAGCAACGGCGCCAGAAAAGAGCTTGATAATCCCCAAGTGCAGGGAATCATCGTAGCAATTCCCAATGGTGGAAGTGATAAGTATGGAGTGTCGAACCCACAAGGAGCTAAAGGTAAGATCAATATTCTCTCAAGTCCTATCTGCCACTAATACGACTCTACGTACACCGAACGTTTGCTTCCAACTAGAAACGAGAAATAAAACTACGTTGTGGGTATGAAGAGGATAACTTTGCATGATATCGGAGAGCTATAACATAAAAGTAGGTGTTGTTATAAATAGCGAGTGTGGAAAAATGATGGGTCGGTGTGCGGAATTATCCTAGGCAATTGTTAACAAGACCGGTAGTCGTCATTGCAATTTCATATGAGGGAAAGGCATAAGCTAACATACTTTCTCTTCTTGGATCATATGCACTTATGATTGGAACACTATCAAGCACCCGCAACTACCAAAGATCATTAAGGTAAAACCCAACCATAGCATTAAAGCATCAAGTCCCATTTATCCCATATGCAACAACCCCCTTACTCGGGTTTATGCTTCTGTCACTCAAGCAACCCACTATAAGCGAATCATGAACGTATTGCAACACCCTACAGCGGGAACCCCTCACGCTTGCGCGACACGGAGGGCACAATAGGACAGCACCAAAATAAAACATACAACTCGTACCAATCAGATCATCAATAAACCCAAAGATAAAGGATATCCACTCAAAACATCATAGGATGGCAACACATCATTGGATCATAATATGTGGCATAAAGCACCATGTTCAAGTAGGGATTACAGCGGGGTGCGGGAGAGTGGACCGCGTAAAAGAGATGATGATGGTGATGTTGATGAAGACGATCACCGCGGCGATGATTCCCCTCCCGATGGCACTCTGATGCCACTGAGAGAGAGGAGGAGAGGTTCTCCCCCTTGTGCTTCCTCCTCCATGGCCTCCCCCCTAGATGGGGAGAGGTTCTCCCTCTGGTCCTTGGCCTTCATGGCGATGATGGCCCCTCCGAGATCCTCCTCCATGGCCTCCGGTGATGATGGCCCCCTCAGGCAGGGTGCCAGAGAGGGCCTAGGTTGATTTCTCATCGCTATAGAGGCTTGCGGCGGCGGAACTTCTGATCTAGGTTTCTTTCTGGGGGTTTCTGTATTTATAGGAATTTTTTGCGTCGGTTTCACGTCAGGGGGGTCTCCGAGTCGTCTACGAGATAGGGGGGCGCGCCCTCCACCCTCGTGGACGGCTCGGCACTCTTCTGGCCCATCTCCGATGTTCCGTGGGCTTCTTTTGGTCCATAAAAAATCATGAAAAAGTGGCACGTCAATTGGACTCCGTTTGGCATTCCTTTTCTGTAAAACTCAAAGACAAGGGGAAAACAGAAACTGGCACTGGGCTCTAGGTTAATAGGTTAGTCCCAAAAATCGTATAAAATAGCATATAAAACATCTAATATGGATAATATAATAGCATGAATACTTCATAAATTATAGATACGTTGGAGACGTATCAGCAACCCATCATCTACTTATTACTTCCCAATGCCTCCCCCTAGGCCCAAATAATGGTGAAGTGTCATGTAGTCGACGTTCACATAACACCACTAGAGGAAATACAACATACATCTCATCAAAATATCGAATGAATACCAAATTCACATGACTACTTATAGCAAGACTTCTCCCATGGCCTCAGGAACAAACGTAACTACTCACAAATCATATTCATGTTCATAATCAGAGGGGTATTAATATGCATAAAGGATCTGAACATATGATGTTCCACCAAATAAACCAACTAGCATCAACTACAAGGAGTAATCAACACTACTAGCAACCCACAGGTACCAATCTGAGATTTTGAGACAAAGATTAGAGACAAGAGATGAACTAGGGTTTGAGAGGAGATGGTGCTGGTGAAGATGTTGATGAAGATTGACCCCCTCCTGATGAGAGGATCGATGGTGATGATGATGGTGACGATTTCCCCCTCCCGGAGGGATGGTTCCCCGGCAGAACAGCTCCGCCGGAGCCCTAGATTGGTTTCGCCAGGTTCCGCCTCGAGACGACGACGCTTCGTCCCGAAAGCTTCCTTCTGATTTTTTCCAGGACGAAAGACTCCATATATAAAAAGATGGGCACCGGAGGCCTGCCAGGGGGCCCACGAGGCAGGGGGCGCGCCCTCCACCCTCGTGGACAGGGTGTGGCCCCCTCTGGTGCTTTCTTCGCCCAATATTTTTAATATATTCCAAAACTAACTTTCATGGAGTTTTAGGACTTTTGGAGTTGTGCAGAATAGGTCTCTAATATTTGCTCCTTTTCTAGCCCAGAATTCCAGCTGCCGGTATTCTCCCTCTTCGTGTAAACCTTGTAAAATAAGAGAGAATAGGCATAAGTATTGTGACATAATGTGTAATAACAGCCCATAATGCAATAAATATCGATATAAAAGCATGATGCAAAATGGACGTATCAACTCCCCCAAGCTTAGACCTCGCTTGTCCTCAAGCGGAAGCCGATAATGAAAAATATGTCCACATGTTTAGAGATAGAGGTGTCGATAAAATAAAATACGTACATGAGGGCATCATGATCATTCTTATAACAGCAACACACACACACACACATATATATATATATATATTGTCATATAATTTCTTATGCTAAAGTAACAATCTATTCACAATGTCAAGTATGAATCAGAAACTTCATTGAAAACTAACAAACTATGATCTCGGTCATTGAAGCAATTGCAATTTATCATAGCATCAGAAAGAGTCAATATAAGAGCTTTTCAGCAAGTCCACATACTCAACTATAATTTAGTCTTTCACAATTGCTAACACTCACGCAATACTTATGGGTATGGAGTTTTAATCGGACACAGAGAAAGATAGGGGCTTATAGTGTTGCCTCCCAACCTTTTACCTCAACGGTAATGTCAACAATAATAATTTATGATAACTTACATCCCATTGGATATATATATATATATATCAGGATCTTTCCAACACAATGTGCTTGCCAAAGGATAAAGTGTAAAAAGGAAAGGTGAAGATCACCGCGACTCTTGCATAAGACATAAGACAAAAATAAAAGATAGGCCCTTCGCAGAGGGAAGCAGAGGTTGTCATGTGCTTTTATGGTTGGATGCATGCTACCTCTTGAGCACTGCGTTGGTTTTCCCTTGAAGAGGAAAGGGTGATGCAGTAAAGTAGCGTAAGTATTTCCCTTAGTTTTTGAGAACCAAGGTATCAATCCAGTAGGAAACCACGCTCGAGTCCCACGCACCTACACAAACAAATAAGAACCTCGCAACCAACGCGATAAAGGGGTTGTCAATCCCTTCACGGTCACTTACGAGAGTGAGATCTGATAGAGATGATAAGATAATATTTTTGGTATTTTTATGATAAGGACTAAAAGTAAAGATTGCAAAATAAACAAAGATAGAAATAGCTTGTTGATGGAAGATTAATATGATGGAAAATAGACCCGGGGCCCATAGGTTTCACTAGTGGCTTCTCTCAAGATAGCATAAGTATTACGGTGGGTAAACGAATTACTGTCGAGCAATTGATAGAATTGAGCATAGTTATGAGAATATCTAGGTATGATCATGTATATAGGCATCACGTCCGTGACAAGTAGACCGACTCCTGCCTGCATCTACTACTATTACTCCACACATCGACCGCTATCCAGCATGCAAATAGAGTATTAAGTTCATAAGAATAGAGTAACGCTTTAAGCAAAATGACATGATGTAGAGGGATAAACTCATGCAATATGATATAAACCCCATCTTTTTATCCTCGATGGCAACAATACAATACGTGTCGTTTCCCCTACTGTCAGTGGGATCGAGCACCGCAAGATTGAACCCAAAGCTAAGCACTTCTCCCATTGCAAGAAAGATCAATCTAGTAGGCCAAACCAAACTGATAATTCGAAGAGACTTGCAAAGATAACCAATCATACATAAAAGAATTCAGAGGAGATTCAAATATTGTTCATAGATAATATTGATCATAAACCCACAATTCATCGGATCTCGACAAACACACCGCAAAAGAAGAGTTACATCAAATAGATCTCCAAGAGAATCGAGGAGAACTTTGTATTGAGATCCAAAGAGAGAGAAGAAGCCATCTAGCTAATAACTATGGACCCGAAGGTCTGAGGTAAACTACTGACACATCATCGGAGAGGCTATGGTGTTGATGTAGAAGCCCTCCGTGATCAATGCCCCCTCCGGCGGAGCGCCGGAAAAGGCCCCAAGATGGGATCTCACGGGTACAGAAGGTTGCGGCGGTGGAAATAGGGTTTTGGCTCCTGTTCTGATGGTTTGGGGGTACGTAGGTATATATAGGAGGAAGAAGTAGGTCGGTGGAGCAACGAGGGGCCCATGAGGGTGGAGGGCGCGCCCATGGGGGGTAGGCGCGCTCCCCTGCCTCGTGGCTACCTCGTTCGTTTCTTGACGTCCACTCCAAGTCCTCTGGATCACGTTTGTTCAGAAAATCACGTTCCCGAAGGTTTCATTTCGTTTGGACTCCGTTTGATATCCTTTTCCTTCGAAACACTGAAATAGGCAAAAACAGCAATTTGGGCTGGGCCTCTGGTTAATAGGTTAGTCCCAAAAATAATATAAAAGTGTATAAATAATCCCATTAAACATCCAAAACAGAATATATAATAGCATGGAACAATCAAAAATTATAGATACGTTGGAGACGTATCAAGCATCCCCAAGCTTAATTCATGCTCGTCCTCGAGTAGGTAAATGATAAAAACAGATTTTTTGATGTGGAATGCTACTTGGCATAATTTTCAATGTAATTCTCTTATTTGTGGTATGAATATTCAGATCCAAAAGATTCAAGATAAAAGTTCAATATTGACATAAAAGTAATAATACTTCAAGCATACTAACTAAGCAATTATGTCTTCTCAAAATAACATGGCCAAAGAAAGTTCATCCCTACAAAATCATATAGTTTGCTCATGCTCCATTTTCGTCACACAAGAATGCTCTCATCATCCACGACCCCGATGACAAGCCAAACAATTGTTTCATACTTTAGTAATCTCAAACTTTTTTCAACTTTCACGCAATATATGAGCGTGAGCCATGGATATAGCACTATGGGTGGAATAGAATATGATGATGGGGGTTATGTGGAGAAGACAAAAAAGGAGAAAGTCTTACATTGACGCGGCTAATCAACGAGCTAGGGAGATGCCCATCGATTGATGTCAATGCAAGGAGTAGGGATTGCCATGCAACGGATGCACTTAGAGCTATAAATGTATGAAAGCTCAACAAAAGAAACTAAGTGGGTGTGCATCCAACTTGCTTGCTCACGAAGACCTAGGGCATTTGAGGAAGCCCATTGTTGGAATCTACAAGCCAATTTCTATAATGAAAAATTCCCACTAGTATATGAAAGTGACAAAACAAGAGACTCTCTATCATAAAGATCATGGTGCTACTTTGAAGCACAAGTGTGGAAAAAGGATAGTAACATTGCCCCTTTTTTATTTTCTTTTTTTTGGGGCCTTCTTTTTTTATTTGGCCTTTCTCTTCTTCTTTTTTTGGGACAATGCTCTATGAATGATGATCATCACACTTCTATTTATTTACAACTCAATGATTACAACTCGATACTAGAACAAAGTATGACTCTATATGAATGCCTCTAGCAGTGTACCGGGATGGGCAATGAATCAAGAGTGACATGTATGAAATAATATGCATGGTGGCTTTGCCACAAATACGATGTCAACTACATGATCATGCAAAGAAATATGACAATGATGAAGCGTGTCATGATAAACAGAACGGTGGAAAGTTGCATGGCAATATATCTTGGAATGGGTATGGAAATGCCATAATAGGTAGGTATGGTGGCTATTTTGAGGAAGATATAAGGAGGTTTATGTGTGATAGAGCGTATCGTATCACGGGGTTTGGATGCACCGGCGAAGTTTGCACCAACTCTCAAGGCGAGAAAGGGCAATGCGCGGTACCGAAGAGGCTAGCAATGATGGAAGGATGAGAGTGCGTATAATCCATGGACTCAACATTAGTCATAAAGAACTCACATACTTATTGCAAAAATCTACAAGTCATCAAAAACCAAGCACTACGCGCATGCTCCTAGGGGGATAGATTGGTAGGAAAAGACCATCGCTCATCCCCGACCGCCACTCATAAGGAGGACAATCAAAGAACACCTCATGTTTCAAATTTGTTACACAACGTTTACCATACGTGCATGCTACGGGACTTGCAAACTTCAACACAAGTATTTCTCAAATTCACAATGACTCAACAAGCACAACTTTAATATCACTACCTCCATATCTCAAAACAATCATCAAGCATCAAACTTTTCTTAGTATTGAACGCACTTATAAGAAAGTTTTTACTAATCTTGGATGCCTATCATATTAGGACTAATTTCATAATTTAAGCAAATTACTATGCTGCTTTATAGTACTCTCAAAAAGATATAAGTGAAGCATGAGATAAAAATAGTTTCTATAAAACAAAACCACCACCGTGCTCTAAAAGATATAAGTGAAGCACTAGAGCAAAAACTACATAGCTCAAAAGATATAAGTGAAGCACATAGAGTATTCTAATAAATTCTGAATCATGTGTGTCTCTCTCAAAAGTGTATTCAGCGAGGATGATTGTGGTAAACTAAAAACAAAGACTCAAATCATACAACACGCTCCAAGCAAAACACATATCATGTGGTGAATAAAAATATAGCTCCAAGTAAAGTTACCGATGGACGAAGACGAAAGAAGGGATGCCTTCCGGGGCATCCCCAAGCTTTGGCTTTTTGGTGTCCTTGGATTACCTTGGGGTGCCTTGGGCATCCCCAAGCTTAGGCTCTTGCCACTCCTTGTTCCATAATCCATCAAATCTTTACCCAAAACTTGAAAACTTCACAACACAAAACTTAACAGAAAATCTCGTGAGCTCCGTTAGCGAAAGAAAACAAAACACCACTTTAAGGTACTGTATTGAACTCATTCTTTATTTATATTGGTGTTAAACCTACTGTATTCCAACTTCTCTATGGTTTATAAACTATTTTACTAGCCATAGATTCATCAAAAAAAGCAAACAACACGCGAAAAACAGAATCTGCCAAAAACAGAACAGTCTGTAGTAATCTGTAACTAACGGAAACTTCTGGAACTCCAAAAATTCTACCTAAATAGGAAGACCTAAATAATTTGTTTATTGATCTACTTCAATTGGAATCAGTATTTTATCACGTTCTGGTGATTTTTAACAATTGTTTTTGTGAACAGAAAGTTTCTGGAATTTTCAGCAAGATGAAATAACTACCATCCAAGAAGATCCTATAGGTTTAGCTTGTCACAAACACTAATTAAAACACAAAAACAAATCTAACCAGAGGCTAGATCAAAGATTTATTCCTAAACAGAACCAAAAAGCAAAAAACTAAAATAAAATTGGGTTGCCTCCCAACAAGCGCTATCGTTTAACGCCCCTACCTAGGCATTGAGATTTCAATGATGCTCACAAGGAAGACAAGAATTGAAGCACAAAGAGAGCATCATAAAACACGTGACAAACACATCTAAGTCTAACATACTTCCTATGAATAGGCATCTTATAGGCAAACAAATTATCAAGGCAAGCAAAAACTAGCATATGCAAGGAAGCTGAAAGAAACAAAAGCAATCTCAACATAACGAGAGGTAATTTAGTAACATGAAAATTTCTACAACCATATTTTCCTCTCTCATAATAATTACATGTAGGATCATAAGAAAATTCAACAAAATAGCTATCACATAACGTATTCTCAATATGATCCACATGCATGCAAAGTTGACACTCTTACAAAATAGTGGGATTAACATTAGCTAGAGTCATGTCCTCTCCAAATCCACTTTCATCAAAAATTTCATAAGATTGAACATTCTCCAAATATGTGGGATCTAAAGTTGACACTCTTCCAAACCCACTTTCAATATTATTGCAAATGCTATTATCAATCTCATATTCATCATGGGGCTTAAATAAATTTTCAAGATCATAAGAAAAATCACCCCAATCATGATCATTGCAACAAGTAGTGGACATAGCAAAACTAGCATCCCCAAGCTTAGGGTTTTGCATATTATTAGAACAATTGACATTAATAGAATTTATAATAACATCATTGCAATCATGCTTTTTATTCAAAGATCTATCGTGAATCACTTCATAAAGCACTTCATCACAATTTCTAGATTCGCGAATTTCAAAAAAAACCTCATAAAGATAATCTAGTGCACTCAAATCACTAGAAATTGGTTCATCATAATTGGATCTCTCAAAAAGATTAGCAAGTGGATGAGGATCCATAAACTTTTAGCAAGCGAAGATGTAGGCAAAAAGAAGGCACATGGTAACACAAGATCGAACGGAAGGAGGGCGAATAAAACAGCAAGGGTGAAGTGGGGGAGAGGAAAACGAGTGGCAAATGGCAAATAATGTAATGCGAGGGACAAGAGTTTGTGATGGGTACTTGGTATGTCTTGAATTGTGCGTAGACTCCCCGGCAACGGCGCCAGAAATGGCTCGTTGACGGGAAATCAAATCTTGACTTGACCTTGCGTAAGCCTCCCCAGCAATGGCGCCAGAAATCCTTCTTGCTACCTCTTGAGCACTGCGTTGGTTTTCCCTTGAAGAGGAAAGGGTGATGCAGTAAAGTAGCATAAGTATTTCCCTCAGTTTTTGAGAACCAAGGTATCAATCCAGTAGGAGACCACGCTCGAGTCCCACGCACCTACACAAACAAATAAGAACCTCGCAACCAACGCGATAAAGGGGTTGTCAATCCCTTCACGGTCACTTACGAGAGTGAGATTTGATAGAGATGATAAGATAATATTTTTGGTATTTTTATGATAAGGACTAAAAGTAAAGATTGCAAAATAAACAAAGATAGAAATAGCTTGTTGATGGAAGATTAATATGATGGAAAATAGACCCGGGGCCATAGGTTTCACTAGTGGCTTCTCTCAAGATAGCATAACTATTGTGGTGGGTAAACGAATTACTGTCGAGCAATTGATAGAATTGAGCATAGTTATGAGAATATCTAGGTATGATCATGTATATAGGCATCACGTCCGTGACAAGTAGAGCGACTCCTGCCTGCATCTACTACTATTACTCCACACATCGACCGCTATCCAGCATGCATCTAGAGTATTAAGTTCATAAGAACAGAGTAACGCTTTAAGCAAGATGACATGATGTAGAGGGATAAACTCATGCAATATGATATAAACCCCATCTTTTTATCCTCGATGGCAACAATACAATACGTGTCGTTTCCCCTACTGTCACTGGGATCGAGCACCGCAAGATTGAACCCAAAGCTAAGCACTTCTCCCATTGCAAGAAAGATCAATCTAGTAGGCCAAACCAAACTGATAATTCTAAGAGACTTGCAAAGATAACCAATCATACATAAGAGAATTCAGAGGGGATTCAAATATTGTTCATAGATAATCTTGATCATAAACCCACAATTCATCGGATCTCGACAAACACACCACAAAAGAAGAGTTACATCAAATAGATCTCCAAGAGAATCGAGGAGAACTTTGTATTGAGATCCAAAGAGAGAGAAGAAGCCATCTAGCTAATATCTATGGACCAGAAGGTCTGAGGTAAACTACTCACACATCATCGGAGAGGCTATGGTGTTGATGTAGAAGCCCTCCGTAATCAATGCCCCCTCCGGCGGAGCGCCGGAAAAGGCCCCAAGATGACATCTCACGGGTACAGAAGGTTGCGGCGGTGGAAATAGGGTTTTGGCTCCTTTTCTGATGGTTTGGGGGTACATAGGTATATATAGGAGGAAGAAGTAGGTCGGTGGAGCAACGAGGGGCCCGCGAGGGTGGAGGGCGCGCCCCCTGCCTCGTGGCTTCCTCGTTCGTTTCTTGACGTCCACTCCAAGTCCTCTGGATCACGTTTGTTCCGAAAATCATGTTCCCGAAGGTTTCATTCCGTTTGGACTCCATTTGATATCCTTTTCCTTCAAAACACTGAAATAGGCAAAAAAACAGCAATTTGGGATGGGCCTCCGGTTAATAGGTGAGTCCCAAAAATAATATAAAAGTGTATAAATAAGCCCATTAAACATCCAAAACAGAATATATAATAGCATGGAACAATAAAAAATTATAGATACGTTGTAGACGTATCAATGCACAAAATCTTAATGCGAAAGAATGTCACTTTATATTGCCACTTGTGATAGGGACCTTTATTATGCAGTCCATCGCTTTTATTGCTTCCATATCACAAGGTTGTATAAAGCTTATTTTCCCCACACTAATAGATCATACATATTTAGAGAGCAATTTTTATTGCATGCAACAATGACAACTTACTTGAAGGATCTTACTCAATCCATAGGTAGGTATGGTGGACTCTCATGGCAAAGCTGGGTTTAAGGATATTTGGAAGCACAAGTAGTATCTCTACTTGGTGCAAAGAATTTGTCTAGCATGAGGGGGAAAGGCAAGCTCAACATGTTGGACGATCCATGACAATATACTTTATTTCGGATATAAGAAAACATAACCCATTATGTTGTCTTCCTTGTCCAACATCAACTTTTTAGCATGTCATATTTTAATGAGTGCTCACAATCATAAAAGATGTCCAAGATAGTATATTTATATGTGAAAACCTCTCTTTCTTTATTACTTCCTATTAATTGCAACGATGACCAAAACTATGTTTGTCAACTCTCAACAACTTTTATTCATCATACTCTTTTATATGTGAAGTCATTACTCTCCATAAGATCAATATAATCTCTTTAATTCTTTTTACTCTTTCTCTTCTATATTATTTTTATTCCCTCAAAATCATAGCAAGATAATCAAGCCCTTGACTCAAAACTAATCTTTATTATATATAGCTCACGGACTCGATTACATAGAAGGATCATAAAGCAAAACTCAAAACTAAATCATGCTAAAACTTTATTCTACTAGCTCAAGAAATAACTAAAAGGATCGAACTAAGAAAAACGGTAAAGATAGGAGTGTGATGGTGATACGATACCGGGGCACCTCCCCCAAGCTTGGCAGTTGCCAAGGGGAGTGCCCATACCCATGTGTTTATGTCTCCTTCTTCGAAGGTGGTGATGTGATATTCTTGGCGATGATGCCCCTCAGGATATGATTCTCTTCCTCAAGCTTATTAACTTGCTGCTTGAGGTCCATTATTTCCTTACGGAGCTTGCCCATGACGGCTAAAGCTCCTTTCACCCATGGATGTTGCATAGCTGTGGGAGAACAAGTAACACTCTTTTTCATATTTTCATAAGAAAGAAATATAACATTGGAAGGGATGACCGAGTTTGGAATAGCTGAGCTCTGTAGTTCCCCCATCGTGAATCCGGCTCGGAAACAAGAAGTAACTTCTTGATCCTCTTGCATGGCATCTATCCTTTTCAAGCCGGCCTCCATCTCTTCCTCCGTTGACGGCCCAAAGTGGTTAGCCTCACTGTTTGCTCCTGGTCCCGGTGTTGGATGAGACACCCGACTCTCCCCGACTGACTCTTGAGAAGACATCTTGCTCTAATCTGCGGTAGAAACAACTCAAAACAAAAAACAGAGGATATTTGCGTTGTACGGTGGTCAAAGCCTTCGGGAGATTATATAATGAATTTTTACCGACCATAAGAAGTATTGTGCAAGAAAACAGAGTCCGGAGGGCACACGAGGTGCCCACGAGGTAGGGGGCGCGCCCAGGGGGGTAGGGCGCGCCCTCCACCCTCATGGATGCCTCGTGTCCCTTCCAGACTACTTCTTATTTTCCTATTTTCTTAAATATTCCAAAACAGAGAAAAACTGACATTAGAACTATTTTGGAGTCGGTTTACTTACCGTACCACATACCTATTCCTTTTCGGAGTCTGAAACGTTCTGGAAAGTGTCCCTTATGTATTCCTCCGGGGTTACGGTTTCAATAACATTAGTTTCAACATTTATGGGATTACCTGAGATATAATGTTTGATTCTTTGGCCGTTCACCACCTTCAGATTCGTGCCCTCGAAGTTGTTAATTTTTATGGCACCGGAATGATAGACCTCCTCGATAACATAAGGACCTTCCCATTTAGAGAGGAGTTTTCCTGCAAAAAATCTTAAATGAGAGTTGTATAACAAGACATAATCACCTACATTAAACTCACGCTTTTGTATCCTTTTGTCATGCCATCTTTTAACTTTTTCTTTAAACAGTTTGGCATTCTCATAGGCCTGGGTTCTCCATTCATCAAGTGAGCTAATGTCAAATAGCCTCTTCTCACCGGCAAGTTTGAAATCATAATTGAGCTCTTTAATGGCCCAATATGCCTTATGTTCTAGTTCGAGAGGTAAGTGACATGCTTTTCCATAAACCATTTTATATGGAGACATGCCCATAGGATTTTTATATGCAATTTATAGGCCCACAATGCATCATCAAGTTTTTTGGACCAATTCTTTCTAGATTTATTAACAGTCTTTTGCAAAATTAATTTAATCTCTCGATTACTCAATTCTACTTGACCACTAGACTGTGGGTGATATGGAGATGCAATTCTATGATTAACATCATACTTAGCAAGCATTTTACAAAAAGCACCATGAATAAAATATGAACCACCATCAGTCATTAACTATCTAGGGACTCTAAACCTCGGAAAAATAACTTCTTTAAGCATATTAATAGAGGTGTTATGATCAGCACTACTAGTTGGAATAGCTTCTACCCACTTAGTGACGTAATCAACAGAACTTAAAATATGTGTATACCCATTAGAGGAAGGAAACGGTCCCATATAATCAAAGCCCCAAACATCAAATGGTTAAATAACAAGTGAATAGTTCATAGGCATTTCTTGACGTCTACTAATATTACCAATTCTTTGACATTCATCACAAGACAAGACAAACTTACGGGCATCTTTGAAGAGAGTAGGCCAATAAAAACCGGATTGCAATACCTTATGTGCAGTTCTATCTCCAGCATGGTGTCCTCCATAAGCCTCGGAGTGACACTTGCATAGGATCTGTTCCTGTTCATGCTCAGGTACACAACGTCTAATAACACCATCTACTCCTTCTTTATAAAGGTGTGGGTCATCCCAAAAGTAATGTCTTAAATCATAGAAAAACTTTTTATTTTGCTGGTATGTGAAACTAGGTGGTATAAATTTAGCAACAATGTAATTAGCATAATCAGCATACCATGGAGCAGTACGAGCAGCATTTATGACAGCTAATTGCTCATCAGGAAATCTATCATCAATAGGTAGTGGGTCATCAAGAATGTTCTCTAACCTAGATAAGTTGTCTGCAACAGGGTTCTCAGCTCCCTTTCTATCAATAACATGCAAATCAAATTCTTTTAGCAAGAGAACCCATCTAATAAGTGTAGGTTTAGCATCTTTCTTTTCCATAAGATATTTAATAGCAGCATGATCAATGTGAACAGTTACTTTAGAATCAACAATATAAGGTTTGAACTTATCACAAGCAAATACAACTGCTAAAAATTCTTTTTCAGTAGTAGCATAATTTCTCTGGGCACTGTCTAGAGTTTTACTAGCATATTGGATAATATTTAATTTCTTATCAACTCTTTGTCCTAGAACAGCACCTACAGCATAATCACTAGCATCACACATAATTTCAAAGGGTAAATTCCAATCAGGTGGCTGAACAATAGGTGCAGAAATCAAGGCTTTCTTAAGTATTTCAAATGCTTCTACACAATCATCATCAAAGACAAAAGGAACATCTTTTTAGTCAGAGGCCTAGAAATTTTTGAGAAGTCTTTAATGAACCTCCTATAAAAACCGGCATGACCAAGGAAACTTCTTATACCTTTAATGTCCTTAGGACACGACATCTTTTCAATAGCATCAACTTTAGCTTTATCAACTTCAATACCTCTTTCAGAAATTTTATGCCCCAAGACAATACCTTCATTAACCATAAAGTGGCACTTCTCCCAATTCAAGACAAGATTAGTTTCTTCACATCTTTGCAAAACTCGATCAAGGTTGCTTAAGCAATCATCAAAAGACGTTCCATATACGGAGAAATCATCCATGAAAACCTCAACAATCTTTTCACAAAAGTCAGAGAATATAGCAATCATACATCTTTGAAAGGTAGCAGGTGCATTGCATAAACCAAAAGGCATACGTCTATAAGCAAAGGTACCGAAAGGGAAAGTAAAAGTGGTCTTTTCTTGATCCTCTTTTGACACAGGTATATGAGAGAAACCAGAATAACCATCTAGAAAGCAAAAATGTGTATGTTTGGATAATCTTTCTAGCATTTCATCGATAAAAGGTAAAGGGTAATGATCCTTTTTAGTAGCTTTATTCAGTTTGCGGAAATCAATTACCATTCTATAACCTGTAACAATTCTTTGTGGGGTCAATCCATCTTTATCATTAGGAACAACAGCAATACCTCCCTTCTTAGGGACACAATGGACAAGACTTACCCACTGACTATCAGCAACAGGATAAATTATACCTGCCTCCGGAAGCTTTAGTATTTCTTTTCTTACCACTTCTTTCATCTTAGGATTTAACCGTCGTTGGTGATCAACAACCGGTTTAGCGTCTTTCTCCAATTTTATTTTGTGTTGGCATAGAGTGGGACTAATGGCCTTAAGATAATCAAGAGTATATCCAATAGCAGCACGGTGCTTCTTCAGAGTTTTCAATAATTTCTCTTCTTCCTGCTCTGAAAGGTTAGATAATAACATGATATATCTTCTTTTCATCAAGATAAGCATATTTAAGAGTATCAGGTAATGGTTTAAGCTCAAACACGGGATCACCCTTGGGTGGAGGAGGATCCCCTAGAATTTCAACAGGCAAGTTGTGTTTCAAAATAGGTCCTTGTTTGAAGAATACTTCATCTATTTCCCTTCTTTCATACATAAACATATCATTTTCATGGTCTAGCAAATATTGTTCTAAAGGATCATTAGGAGGCACGGCAATAGAAGCAAGACCAATAATTTCATCTTTACTAGGCAATTCTTTATCATGGGGTTGTCTACGAAATTTAGCAAAATTAAATTCATGAGACATATCCCCTAAACCAATAGTAACAATATCCTTTTTGCAATCTATCTTAGCATTAACAATATTCAAGAAGGGTCTGCCAAATATAATGGGACAAAAGTCATCTTGTGGGGAACCAAGGACAAGAAAATCAGTAGGATATTTAACTTTCCCACACAAGACTTCAACATCTCTAACAATCCCAACTGGTGAAATAGTATCTCTATAGGCAAGCTTAATTGTAACATCAATACCTTCTAACTCAGCAGGTGCAATATCATGCATAATTTATTCGTATAAAGAATGAGGTATTGCGCTCGCACTAGCACCCATATCACATAAGCCATGATAACAATGATCTCCTATTTCAACAGAAATAACAGGCATGCCTACAACAGGTCTATGTTTATTTTCAGTATCAGGTCTAGCAATTCTAGCAGCTTCATTACAGAAGTAAATAACATGCCCATCAATATTATTGACCAAGAGATCTTTAACCATAGAAATACTAGGTTCAAATTTAATTTGCTCAGGGGGTGTAGGTGTTCTAGAATTACTCTTACGAACCACAGTTAAAGTTTTAGCATGATCCTTTATTCTAACAGGGAAAGGTGGTTTCTCAATATAAGCGGTAGGAACAATAGGATCAACATTATAAGTGATAGTCTTTTCTTCAACTTTAATAGGTTCAACTACTTTTACTTCAATGGGAGGATGACATTTAAACCACTTCTCCTTAGGGAGATCAACATGAGTAGCAAAGGATTCACAGAAAGAAGCTACTATCTCAGAGTCAAGTCCATATTTAGTGCTAAATTCACGAAAAGCATCGGTATCCATAAAAGATTTAACACAATCAAACTTAGGTGTTATACCTGACTCCTTACCTTCGCCGAGTTCCCAATCTTCAGAGTTGCATTTAATTCTTTCCAATAAATCTCATTTGAATTCAATAGTCTTCATCATAAAAGAACCAGTGCAAGAAGTATCGAGCATGGAGCGATTATCAAGAGAAAGCCGAGCATAAATTTTTTGAATAATAATTTCTCTTGACAGCTCATGATTGGGGCATCAATATAACATTGACTTAATCCTCCCCCAAGCTTTAGCGATGCTTTCTCCTTCGCGATGCCAAAAATTATATATATAATTGCGATCACGATGAACCAGATGCATAGGATAAAACTTCTGATGAAATTCCAATTTCAATCGTTTGTAGTTCCATGATCCAACATCATCGCATAGCCTAAACCATGTCAATGCCTTTCCCTTCAAATATAAAGGGAAGACCTTCTTCTTGATAACATCCTCGGGCATACCTATAAGCTTAAATAATCCACAAACTTCATCCACATAGATTAGGTGCAAATCGGGATGCAATGTTCCATCTCCTGTAAAAGGATTAGCTAGCAGTTTCTCTATCATACCCGAAGGAATTTCAAAGTAAACATTTTCAGTAGGTTTAGTATGTTGAGGAGCAACTCTTTGCGCTACTGGTCGGGGTGAAGATACCCCGAACAAGCCCCTCAAAGGATTACTTTCCATAGTAACAAGTGACAGTAAATTTCAGCACACTATAAATTTTTTTCCTTACCAAATTCCACTTACCAAAGGCGCTTCACTCCCCGGCAACAGCGTCAGAAAAGAGTCTTGATGACCCACAAGTATAGGGGATCTATCGTAGTCCTTTAGATAAGTAAGAGTGTCAAACCCAACGAGGAGCAGAAGGAAATGACAAGCGGTTTTCAGTAAGGTATTCTCTGCAAGCACAGAAATTATCGGTAACAGATAGTTTTGTGATAAGGTAATTTGTAACGGGTAACAAGTAACAAAAGTAAACAAGGTGCAGCAAGGTGGCCCAATCCTTTTTGTAGCAAATGACAAGCCTGGACAGACTCTAATATAAAGGAAAACGCTCCCGAGGACACATGGGAATTATCGTCAAGCTAGTTTTTATCATGCTCATATGATTCGCGTTCGTTACTTTGATAATTCTATATGTGGATGGACCGGTGCTTGGGTACTGCCCTTCCTTGGACAAGCATCCCACTTATGATTAACCCCTCTTGCAAGCATCCGCAACTACAAAAGAAGTATTAAGGTAAACCTAACCATAGCATGAAACACATGGATCCAAATCAGCCCCTTACGAAGCAACGCATAAACTAGGGTTTAAGCTTCTGTCACTCTAGCAACCCATCATCTACTTATTACTTTCCAATGTCTTCCCCTAGGCCCAAATAATGGTGAAGTGTCATGTAGTCGACGTTCACATAACATCACTAGAGGAAAGAGAACATACATCTCATCAAAATATCGAACGAATACCAAATTCACATGACTACTTATAGCAAGACTTCTCCCATGTCCTCAGGAACAAACGTAACTACTCACAAATCATATTCATGTTCATAATCAGAGGGGTATTAATATGCATAAAGGATTTGAACATATGATCTTCCACCAAATAAACCAACTAGCATCAACTACAAGGAGTAATCAACACTACTAGCAACCCACATCTACCAATCTGAGGTTTTGAGACAAAGATTAGATACAAGAGATGAACTAGGGTTTGAGAGGAGATGGTGCTGGTGAAGATGTTGATGGAGATTGACCCGCTCCCGATGAGAGGATCGGTGGTGATGACGATGGTGATGATTTCCCCCTCCCGGAGGGATGGTTCCTCGGCAGAGCAGCTCCGCCAAAGCAGCTCCGCCAGAGCCCTGGATTGGTTTCGCCAGGTTCTGCCTCGAGACGGCGGCGCTTCGTCCCGAAAGCTTCCTTCTGATTTTTTTCCAGGGCGAAAGACTTCATATAGCAAAAGATGGGCATCGGAGACCTGCCAGGGGGCCCACGAGGCAGGGGGCGTGCCCCCCACCCTCGTGGACAGGGTGTGGCCCCCCTCTGGTGCTTTCTTCGCCCAATATTTTTAATATATTCCAAAACTGACTTTTGTGAAGTTTCAGGACTTCTGGAGTTGTGCAGAATAGGTCTCTAATATTTGCTCCTTTTCCAGCCCAGAATTCCAACTGCTGGCATTCTCCCTCTTCGTGTAAACCTTGTAAAATAAGAGAGAATAGGCATAAGTATTGTGACATAATGTGTAATAACAGCCCATAATGCAATAAATATCGATATAAAAACATGATGCAAAATGGACGTGTCACAATACCGAGAGGGCCTAGAGATACCTCTCCGATACTCGGAGTGACAAATCCTAATCTCGGTCTATGCACCCCCAACAAACACCTTCGGATATACCTGTACAGCATCTTTATAATCACCCAATTACGTTGTGACGTTTGATAGCACACAAGGCATTCCTCCGGTATCCGGGAGTTGCATAATCTCATAGCCAAAGGAATATGTATATGACATGAAGAAAGCTATAGCAATAAAACTGAACGATCATTATGCTAAGCTAGTGGATGGGTCTTGTCCATCACATGATTCTCCTAATGATGTGATCCCGTTCATCAAATGCCAACACATGTCTATGGTTAGGAAACTTAACCATCTTTAATTAACGAGCTAGTCTAGTAGAGGCTTATTAGGAACACAGTGTTTTGTCTATGTATCCACACATGTATCAAGTTTCCGGTTAATACAATTCTAGCATGAATAATAAACATTTATCATGATATAAGGAAATATAAAATAACAACTTTATTATTGCCTCTAGGGCATATTTCCTTCAGACTATTCTTGAAATATTTTTGCTCGGTCTCATGCATTTTCTGACAAGGCAAGGCAACTTGTGACAAATAAAGAGGGTGCTACTATACAAGAGGGTTGTACGAATATGATATTTGATGGAACAATATTGATACAAATCTTCTGCTATATGAGAATAGTGAAATGGGCATGGCACCGGGAAGTGCAACAGTTGTAAGGGCGAGCAGCGGGTTGTCAATATCCAGTAATAAAAATAAAAAAAGAGTAAGGTTTCCTCTCCCGTAAAAAAACGTTTCACTTCAATCCTTAGTCCAGCCCTCCACTCCATCAGTTTTTGTAGGACACACTCCATTGGTTTTTATTGGTTCACGCCTTCCCGTAAGGTAAGTTGTCCAACACCAGGCAAGTAGTGATTTAATCACCATAATTTTCATTCATTTTTCCACACTATCATTCAATCACCATAATTTACATTCCTTTCTTCACCCCACCGTAAATCTCTTGTTTGGTAATCTCTTCTTTGTCAATCACGGTCTATAATACTCTCGTATCTACAAGATCACCATGAAGATCTGTCTTCTTTCCTCTCTATGCTTCTAATCCGATCCAGTGCAATTTCCCCTCGCGGGCTTGCCGGCGACACCTCCCCAATGACCGCGTTCCAGTCCGTCTTGAGCACAACGAATCCTCCTTGCACAGTAGCATATATGACTTGTACATATATATGCTGTTTTGCTTGGTCCCATGCATTTTCTGACGAGGCAAGGGAACTTGAGACAAATTAAAAGGGTGCTACTATACAAGAGGGTTGTACGAATATGATATTTGATGGAACAATATTGATACAAATCTTCTGCTATATGAGAATAGTGAAATGGGTATGGCACCGAGAAGTGCAACAGTTGTAAGGGCGAGCTGCGGGTTGTCAATATCTGGTAAAAATAAACTATATTTAAATAACTAGCTTTTGGTTTACATCATCTCCTTAGTTCGGTTTATTGCACTCATCTTGGACATAATTAAATGCTAGACAACATATTAATGCAACATGCATGGCTGTGTACACTTGTCGATTCTACATTGAGAATCAAAATTTGACTAAATTTGAATGGTCGTAGCTATATTTTGCATATTTCCAAGACAATGAGCCTTACAAATACCAAATTTCTTATTATCATTTTTCCTCGATATTTTTTACCTCCAACCCAGTATTGTCTTATCATGGTTATATCATTTAAAGCAATGGAGAGAAAAAACAGAAGAAAACAAATGCCGCATGATATGTCAACTAGAATGTTATGCCTCCGGCTGTAACGCATGAGCAATTGCCTAGTCTTATTTAAATATTTTGGCCGCAATGGAGGACGCAAAGTCATCCGCCGCGTAACTATCCTAGTATTCCTGTATTTGTTTTACAACATGAATTTCAACTATCTTAGTACCCTTTTCTTGACGTGGACGGGTGTCTCATCGCGAACTGCTATGTTTGATCCAAATTCAAATATAAAGATAAATGCTAACTTCTCACGAGCGAGCGGTGTGAGGCCCGTCGTTGGTAGGCTTGGGTCGAAGCGGAGCTTAGCGGTTTTCGCTCTCCATGTTGGAGGGGTTTTCCACATTAAATCTCGTATCTCCTGCTTGTTTTCACCGTGTTCGATTGTATGTCGAATCTCTAACACGAGCGATGGATTTACAACACCGATTTGTGGCTTCTAAGTTTTTTTGTTTGTTGAGAAAACTCGCTTAACCAATAAAATGGTATATTCACTGAAAAAAGACACATACGTGACATTATGGCCGAATGAAAACTTTTTCTGTCATGGATACTTGGCATATTCTTTAAGTAAGTACTATTTAAATTTTTGGAGACCTTCTATGAATCAACTATTCCTTTGACTGAGGTTTATTATCCAACATCTCCTCTAATGATGCATCATGTTTTAGAAATTGCCCAACACCCGAAAGAATTAGGAAAATGATCCTATTTTACTTGAAGCTATTACTAAATCACTCGCAGAAAAGAAGCAGCCATTACTAAAAGGCCGGTGCTAGGCGTAGGTAGGATGATTTCAACGAATTCTAAACCGCCTTGCGAGCCGTCGGATTAGGCGCTGTACAACCGAGCTCAACGCAACGCCGACGACCACCGGGGAAGCTCCACTGCAGATCCATCGCAGCACCGCGGCACGAAAAAAAAGCTCCGACGCAGCACCGCCGGCGTCCCCGCGCGAAGCTCCATTGCCGCCCCCGCCGTGCTCCATTGCAGCCGCGGCGGAGCTCCATTGCAGCCACCGGCGCGCGGCGTTCCGACGAAGCTCCATTGCAGCCAACGCGGAGCTCCATTGCAGCCACCGGCGCGCGGCGTTCCGACGAAGCTCCATTGCATCCCCGGCCGCGCTCCACTGCAGCCGCGGCGGAGCTCCATTGCATCCCCGGCCGCGCTCCACTGCAGCCGCGTCGGAGCTCCATTGCAGCTGGCGTGGTCCGTTGCAGCCCCCTGGCACGCTCCATTGCAACCCGGCCGGTGGCGGCGGGAGCTGCGATGCAGCTCCGCTGGAACTTCAATGCAACCGCGGCGGAGCTTCAACAACCTCGCTCCCTTCCGGCGGCCATGGCGGGCGCTACGACGTAACGCACGGCGATGACGGCGGAAGCTGCGATGCAGCTCCGGTGGCGCTTCAACGCAGCCACGGCAGACCTTCTACAATCCTCGCTCGCGCTCTACTGCAGCCCCGGCGGGGTGAGGATGAATCAGGCTGCTCCTGTTGCCTCTCCTCTGCCATTGAACGAGAAAAGGGGAAAAAGGAAGGAAGAAGATGAGAAGTGGAATGAGCGGAGGAGAGAGCGTCCGAGGGGATAAGGTGGGGATGGAAGCGGTGGCTGAGTGGGGCACGTGGCGTGCGTACGAGGCGGCTTACAGAGCCAGAAAATCAACCGGTTTAAAGCAAACATTATGAAACTTAAATATTTGTTTCTGAATTTGCCCAGCGACGGGCCTAGAATATGCGCCCCAACGTGTCTCACGGGCCCGTGCCGTGCCTGGCCTGTTGGCTAAGTCCGGTCGTGTTTGGATCCCATGCCTGTACACCTAGCAGGCAAGGCCAGCTCGCTCAAGTAAATAAGGAAAATTAAAGCAGAGCTTCTACCTCACTCGTGTCGCCCCACCCCGCGGGCGACCCGAGCGAAAACCCTAGCCGCCACACCAGCCTCACCCAGATCCATCCACTCCCCTCGCCGCCGCCGGCAAGCGCCGCCGGCGGGGCCTTCCTCTTCTTCCCTCTCGTAAGGACACGACGGTGCGGGGCCGCTCGGCCAAGGAGAGGCGTTGGGGCGTGGCGCGCGCGACGAGCAGGCGTGTCGGGCACGGCGCGCGCGACAAGTAGGCACCGGGGCGCCAGCAGGCACGGCGAGCAGGTGGTGGCGCGCGCGGCATGCGGCGAATGGGCGCCGAGGCGCCAGGCAGGCGCGGCGAGCAGGTGGTGGCGCGCGCGACGCGCGGCGAGCGGGCGCCAGGCAGGCGCGGTGGGCGCGGCATGCCAGTGGGGGCGTCGGGTGCAGGCTTGCGTGCAAGGTGCGGACCTTGCCGCGGCCGTGCTCGATCTGATGTCTCCGTCGCTGGATCTCGCTGCCCGAGGTCGCGCCGGTGGTGGCTGTTCGGTGGGGTCGGTGAATGCTGGTGGCCCCTCCTTTCCGAGTGTGTTCACGTCCTGCTCTGGGAGTAGCGGCACCGTGCAACGGCTGTGGTGCAGAGTAGGTTTTCCAGGCAGACCAGATCCAGTTTGGTTAGCTCTGTCCTTGCGCGCGGCGGTGCGAGGCGGTCAGTTTGGCGTGGTGTTTGCTCAGTTTCGGCGCGCGGCGGTGCAAGCCGGCCAGCTCCTGTTCTAACTCGGCACTTCCTGTGCGCTGCGGTGCGGATCCTCGCCCAGTTTCTGCGCACGGAGGCTGGGGATGGCCTGATCTGGTTTGGCGCCCAGGGCTGTGTGCGGCGGGGCGGCCCAGCTAGGTTGGCTCGCGTTCGTCGAGTTTCTGCGTGCGGCGGTGGCAAGTCCGTCCCTGGTAGTGTGTGCATGGCCTGTTTCTGCCCGATGACGCTGGTAGGCCTCGGATCCAGTTGGTGAAAGGCTCGGCTTCGGATGAAAATCCTGCATTGTTCTGGTCAGTGCCGACAGTAACGACGTCTGCGGATGTCGTCTTCCTCCTTGGAGGTACCGCCGTGAAGCTCGTTTGCTCTTTGTACCTCATAACTTGTGGTCTCCGGGTGAAAACCTTAGATTTGGCTTTGCCAGATCGGGTAACGGTGTTGTTCTTGACATCACTTCCTCCTTGGAGGCGTTACCTTGGAGACCAGCGATGGTTTCCGTTGGTGTGCATGGCTTGTTTGGTGGTGCTTGGGTTTGTGGTGGTGCCGGCATTTTGCTTTCTTTTCTTTTTGCACTAGCCATTGCTGTGCTTTCCTCCTCGGAGGGTTCTTGTAACACTTCTTCTGATCAATGAATTTGGCAGCTCTACTGCCAACATTCAAAAAAAATAAGGAAAATTTGAAACTGGAAAAGGCTGGAAACTGCAGGCACCTCCAGCTCGCTCAAGGCCAGCTCCTTCCATAGACGACCAAGTCGTCCTCTTCCTCTCAATCACCACAATCGGTCCCCTCTCTCCCCCACCCTCCTGCAGCCTTGCTCTCTTCTCTTCCTGAGCGCGTCTGCCTCTGTTCCTGACCTCTCCCACCCCCGGTCAGCGAGCTGCTGCTGCTGCCACAGGGGGCGCCGCTACGCTGCGATGGCTGCCACTCGACGGGGAGCCGTCACTACAAGGGGAGCGATGATGCGCATGGTGTGGGCGCTGGCGCAGAATCCCGCGGGGCTGCATGGTAGTGGCCGCCGGAGCTGCAGACGATGACGGCATCGGGGACGGGTCGCCACTCATCGCACATGCTGCAATCGGGAAGCTGAGGAGAGGAGCATCGCAACATCGGGCTGCCATAGCTCCGTCGCCACCGCGTGATTCGTCGCAGCACCTCGCCGTCGTCACGTTGTGCTGCAGTGAAGCGTCGCCGGCTCCCATTGGGTGCGGCGGGGCTGCAATGAAGCGCCAGCGGAGCTTCAGTGAAGTGCCGCGGCAGTCGTCGGAGCTCCGGCGAGGTTGCAATGAAGCGTCGTGGAAGCTGCAGTGAAGCGCTGCAGCGGTCGTCGGAGCTCCGGCGAGGTTGCAATGAAGCGCCGTCGAAGCGGCAGTGAAGCGCCGCGGCGGTCGTCGGAGCTCCGGCGAGGTTGCAATGAAGCACCGTGGAAGCTGTAGTGAAGCGTTGCGGCGGTCGTCGGAGCTCCGGCGAGGTTGCAATGAAGCGCCGTCAAAGCGGTAGTGAAGCGTCGCGGCGGTCGTCAGAGCTCCGGTGAGGTTGCAATGAAGCGCCGTTGAAGTAGCAGTGAAGCGCCGCGGCCGTCGTTGGAAGCTCCGGCGAGGTTGGAATGCAGCGTCACCTGAAGCCATGGGTGCGGCCATGGGAGCTGTTGCGTGGTGCTGACACGGGAGCTGCATGCTGTCGACTGATCCTGCAGCTAGAAGCATCTGAATCGGATGGCTGTGGGGGCGGCTTGTCCAGGAACCAAACGTACCCAAACTGTCTCCCGTGCCCATCGAGGCGATTGATCATGTCCTCTGGCGGGTCGTCGGTTTCCTCCACACACGGAGGATGGGGTTCTCGCCACCAAGGATGGCTCCTGCATTGGTGAGCTTCCCCCGTTTGTTTTACTCAGATGTGCAACTCCCTCACTGATGTTTCTCATCCCGATCGATCGATCGACACAGAGGGATCTTCCCTTGCCTGATGGCCTTCGTGGCGCCGCTGCTGGGGCCGCGGCTGCGTTGGCTGCTGGTGGAGCATTGGCCTTTCATCATCAGTATAAGAAAGGCAAGAAAGAGGAGGACATGAAGGAGATGTTCGAGGATTGGGTGAAGAAGTACAACAAGACATGCCGGGACGAGGAAGAGAAGGCTATGCGGTTCCAAATGTTCAAGGACACCGTCGACAAGTTCCCGCACCCCCGAGAGAAAATACACTATCTCAAGGATCTTATTACTCTCAAGAGGGTTTCAATAGGCTCCACTCTCTCCCCTAAATAAGTCAGGTTGGGTATTATTAATACTCTAGTCATGAACAAGTGCCTGATCATCAAATGGTGATGGAAGATCATGACCACCACCTCGGATAAACCCCTCTGGTACAACATCCTCAAAGCTAAATACTTCCCCTCCTCTAGCCCCATGTTTGCTCGCGCCACAGGCGCCTCTCAGTTCTGGAAAGATCTTATAAAGCTTAGGCCTATCTTTCAAGGCCTTGCCAAGTTTGTTGTGCATAATGGCAGATCCACTAGATTGTTGCTTGACTGGTGGTGCGGCTCGACCACGCTGGCGAATTCATTTCTTGTTCTTTTCTCCTACTGCCCGACCCTGAGATCTCGATCTCTAAGCTCTCTGCCAATAATTGGGACCTTCGGTTGCGGCGTTCTCTTTCTCCTGAAGAGTTGGTCGACTAGCAGCGCCTCGTTGCCTTCTTCCCTATGCTCTCGAAGGAGGAGGAGGAGGTGGTTTGGCCCCACTCCTCATCTGGCCATTTTTCCGTGAAATGTTTATATGGCAAGCTGATTTCTGGTTCGAACACTTCCAAATTCAAGTGGATTTGGAGAGCCCGCATCCCTCCAAAGATCAAGATTTTCCTTTGGCAAGCCTCTCGCGGGCGGTTGCCGGCTGGTGATGAAATTCGCAAACGTAATGGCCCTGGCACTGATTGCTGCGCTCTATGTGGGCATAGAGAGGACACGAATCATATTTTCTTTAACTGTGTTTTGGCTAAACTTTTCTTGTGCTCTATCAGATCGTGGTTGCATGTTTCTTGGAGACCCTCTTCCTTCTCAGACCTTCGTCTCTTGGCCTCTAACCTGGTTGGGGCCCAGAGAAGATTGTTTTGGGTGGGATTGGCAGCGGTGTGTTGGACTCTGTGGACGACAAGGAAGAAGTTTACCATTGAACATGTGTTCCCTGCTAAACCTGTTGATTGCTTATTTAAAACTTGCATATTCTTGCAACAGTGGAGATTATTAACTAAGGAGGAAGACCGGGATGCGTTCGATGTCATGATGTCTAAGATTCGGGCTTCTGCTACTTCCCTTTCTCCAGTTCGAGCCCGCAATTAGGAGTTGTTGGCCCTGATTTCGCTGTCTTCTGTTTCTCCGGCCTGCGCGCCATGTACTGGCCTGGGAGCCATGTACGTTATACTTTAGCTCGGTCTGGCTTTGGTTGATACTTTGTTCATGATGTGCTGATGGTCTCTGTGGATTGTTGTGACTCTGCCTGGTGGCTTTATTTATAAAATCGGCCTATGGCCTTTTCTCTAAAAAAAAGTCAGGCTCCGTTAGCCTGGGCTGAGATGGGGATAACGAGTCGATGATTGAAGCCCCCAACGTTCTGCCAGACACTGGACAGGGGTAAGAACAGAGAAGGAGATCCGGAGGTTCAAGGCCTATCCAGACGGAATTCAGCACGAAGAGTACGGAAAGTTCTGCAGGGATCTCTTGGCCAAGGTCTCTTCTTTTGCAATTCGTTTGTCCTTAAGAACACACACACACACACACAGGCACCCCCCACCCCACACACACACACACACTCATCACTATATAATTTTGTTCACTCCCTCCCTGTAGTACCACTAGCTGTAGGGGAACGCAGCAGAAAACAAAAAATTTCCGACCTACGCACCAGCCCAGGACCACTATGGAGACTGCATACATGGTTTGATCTTTTTCGTTACCGACTCGTAGCGCAGCGGGAAGTAGAGTCGATGACAATCGGCGGTGCAGATCCCCGCAGCTAGGATTTACAACCTCCCAACCGCGAGGATGTATACCCTCATCTGCTCCTCAGACAGCCCTCCGGGAGGCGGTCGAACAGCCCCCCGGACGGTGTCGCGGACAGCCCTTCGGGAGGACCTTCGAAACTCGAACGGTCACTCGGACAGCCCTTCGGGAGGACCTTCGAAACTCGGACGGTCACACGGACAGCCCTTCGGGAGGCACTCACGAACTAAGACCGAAACTACGATCTCTCTACAGAGTTGCACACATACGGTGTCATCTATCCGGCAGGGCTTCGCCGTCCAGAACTAGTTCCTGCCGGAACCCAGACAGCCTTACGGCTCTACGAAACTCTTTTCGTGGGAGGGAGAGAAGAAGCCAGATAATGCATGGCATGTGTATGAGAGCAAGGGATGAGTGTGGAGGGCTGCCCCTCCACCTCTATTTATAGGAAATCCCAAGGGGGTAGGGTAGTTTCACAAAAAACCCAAAATGCACATGAATGAAGTCCTTCCACAAGGACCTAGGAGTGAAACCAAGGAACTAGAGGGTCCCCAAGGGGGGATACCCCATGTGGCCGGCCACACCCCCATGAGGGGCCCCAAAAATGGCTCCTATCCATCCATGTCATCCCCAAGATCTTTTGGAGCAAAGCCCCAAAAGGTGGCTTTCCATAAAGTAACCATAAAGCTGATTTTCACTATTCACGACGACATTTTTCAGCGTCTGATCGAACTGAAAATATTTATGTGGGCTAAGAACATTTCCAGTACCCACTAAAATGATTTTCAACGCGTTCCGAAACAATTCCGGTTTTAGTGATTTTCATCTGCGAAACGCATCTGAAGTGGCTCCGGCAGCTCCGGAACATTTCCGGTTTTTATCTCAGAAAATTCCAAAAAGCTTCCAGAATGATTCTGGCATCCTCCAAGAATTATCAGGCATGTGCCGAAACCAATTTGACTTAATGGTGTATCCCGAAACAACTTTTCGGTATCATCGAAACTTATCCGATGACCTCTCTCTGCGGTACGATTCCGCTGTCCGAAACTTTTCGGTGTCCGAAACTTTTTCGGTGATTTTCTCTCAGACTCCCTGTCTAGTATTCAGCAGATAGATGACCCTTAAGTGTGTGACCCTATAGGTTCGGTGAAGTATAGACATGACCCGAAACCCCTTCCGATCAATGATCAACATCGGAGCCGTGGACACCCATATTGACCCCTATACCCACACGAATAAATATTCGAGTGAACCTCCAGTTGCCGTGTGCTATTCCTGTTGCTTCGCGATATGTTACAAATACCCGAGGTGAGACGTGTTGGCATTCCCGTGGATCAACAACTTGTCCACTATGCTAGTTACCTCGTTACCGGTATTGTTCTCTTTTCTCGTTATCGTGTTCCGGCATCCCCGTGATCAAATCACAAAGTGTCTGGCCAGACGATGATGGATACCGTAACACCGAGAGGGCCCAGAGATATCTCTCCATCGTCGGAGGAGCAAATCCCAATCTTGAGCTATCAAGTTACTTGACACACTTTTCCATGAACCCGTAAGCCGCCGTAATAGCCACCCATTTACGGATGACGTTTAACAAACCCCAAAGTTCATGAAGCAAGCATGAAGAAACTCGATACTCTCATGGTCTAAGGAATCATGCAAACGTTAACCATCTCTGTGTTATGTACCAATAAACTTGTGACGAATGAATCGCATAGCATAACATCAATCCGGGTCGATTCAACACAAATGTTCTCTTAACATTGTGCCCTCAAGGTTGCTGACATAGACATGCCCATGATCAGGAAAACATAACCATCATGCAACACTTGAGCTAGTCTTAGAGGCCAGACTAGGAATACATTTTACCGTTTATTATTCCACACGTGCATATGAGTCTTCCTCCGAGCCTCGTGGTTATTGCAGACTCGAGAACCATAGCAGTTATAGCATGGAACATAAACATAATTATGAACTCGGAGATAAATAATATCATTTATTATTGCCTCTAGGGCATATCTCCTACAGACTCCCACTTGCACTAGAGTCAATAATCTAGTTAATGCTAATGCACTTTACACCTGTGGCACACCGGTGTAAATATGCTTCGCTTGTGGTATAGCCTGATGTCCAACGGATCTGACGACTTCAGTTCCGTGTGTATCATTGCATGTCCTCGTGTTTTCACGTTTTCAAAAAATTCATATTTTGTGTGGACTTGGCTTTGTATGTATGTGAATCACAGGTCAAACCTGGATTCCTCAGACTGAGTTTTGGAGCAACTACCTGCAGTAGTGTCCCATTGTCAAAAGCCATCTTGGAACTATACTAAGTTCATGAATGAACTATATGATTCAACATCTTCTTTGTCGCTTCTAAAGCGTCAACATACTTAGCCCTTGTAATAGAATTTGCCACAGTAACTAGTTTGAACAAATTCCAACTAACTGTGCCACCACAATGTGTGTTACACAAAACCCTTAACTTAAATCGAAAATCGCACGGTGAAAAGATGAAGACTATCGATGTAACATTTTACAACGAACTCTTCATGATCTCCGCTTGCAAGAAAACATATCATCAGTACTTACTCTAGTACTCAATGACATCTTTCACTGTTGTCCCACGATCAGTACTTTGATCACTTTAGTATCCATACTCGCAACACCATGGGAGTATCGGACATATCTGGTTGTTTTACATACCATGGAATACATGATTAATCCAAACACAAAAGTGTGTGGAATCTGCATCATGTATTTTACTCATCAGTGTTTTGGGACACCGAGTCTTGCAAAAACTCTTTCCATGTGACTTTGGCAAGAATCACTCCTTGGCGTTTTAAATGCTAAAAGGTTTTAGCATCTTGTCAATATGTATTCATTGCTTAGCCCCATTAGGTAAATCTATCTCCATAGATCATCATGCCTAATATTGAGGCTATTTAGCCTAAGCACTTCATTGAAAAACTATTTTCAAATGAAGTCCTAATTTGTGTCAAGAAATTATTTCCAATTACCAATGTGCCAAGCACATAAGGTTTTTAGAAATATTATTACGCTCCCACTTACTTTCTTGAATTACAAGCATCTTCGTTACCCATTGATGAAGTCAAAACCCCTTTGACCATTTCATCAAAACCCGAAGATTCCAACTCCATTTTGCTCTCTTCTGTCCATTGCTGGAACTCTGAAGTTTGCATACCTACTAGCATCCTCTGGATCGACAAATTACTTTGGACTGTATCATATACAAGTCCTAGCTTTCATTTCCATTAGATGGAAATCCTTTTATCATCCATGTTTCATATCTCATGATTGAAATATGTATTAATTGCTAGTTCAACCCGAACCGACTTTAAGCATCGCTACGATGAAAACAACCTCATCGTAGTCAACTCTTGAACTTGTTATTCCAACAAGTCGAGCTTTATGGATAAAACATTTTATCCGTATCAGTTTTAAGTTCCATAAATATTCTTTAGACTCTAAGTCTTCCGAAAGGTGTATCAAGGTTTTAATCTTGAATCACTTATATGGAAACTAACTCGGGTTGTATTGGCATTTAGCCAATTCCGGAGTCAGGGCCCATCAATGCTTCCTTGTGTATCGTAGGTATAATGTTGTCTAACAACAATATCTCGTTTGCGCACCTGAGAGGTTTGCACGAGCCTTGCCTACGTGGTTCAGCTGCAAGTTCGACCGAAGTTCATACATTTTATTGTAGAGACTTCCGTATCAGTCGCGGTAGGAAACTATGGAATTACTTCCAAGGTCTCTTTCCTTTGATCTGATGACGTAGATACTGTTTATCTCGTCGAGTTGCACTATTCTCCCACTCACCTTTTTGAAAGAACCATTCTCTTTAAAAGCACACCGTTTCGCGGCAAAACTATTTGCCTCGGTATAGTGAGGGAGGAATACCCAACATTTTGGTATAACCTACAAAGTAGCACTTGTCTGATTTGGAATAGGTTTGTAACCTTTTACACAAGCCCCATATTCCAAATGTTAAGAAAAGATATAACATGGTTGGGCGTACCATACCATGGCTTCATTTCAACAGACCCGATGTAGCTCTTTTCAGTGTAAAAACCGCAGTCTCTAAAGCATCACTTTAAAAGGGATAATGGCAAATTTATTTATGTCATCTTTCACCTTACCATGTCATAAATGGTTTGATTACATCTCCACAGACTTTCCACTTGCAGTGGTGTTCCGGGAGGTGCAAGTTATGAAACCCCTTTCACAACTCATCAGACATTCGCTAAACATGTAACTCAAATATTCCTTTGTGCAATCAAATTGCAGAAACATAATTTTCTTGTTACAATAACTTCTACTTCATTTTTGAGAACCTTTCGAATGATTTCAAAAGATCCAGACTTACGTCTCATCAAGTAAATACCCATATATCTACTTGAGTCATTTCTGAAGATAAATAAATCCACCACTAACAACACTTATCGGACTACACACATCAAATGTATGATCACTAATAAGTTTGTTGTTCGTTCCTTATGGCCTGTGAACGGTATTTTAGTCACTTCACTTTTTGGAGGAAAGTTGCAAGTGTCAGATGATTCAAAATCAAGAAGACTTCAAAATCCATCATAGTGGAATTTTCCATGCGGTTTCTCCAATGTGACCAAATGTAGTGCCACACTTGTGTGGTATTCTTTTAGTCTTGCGACATTTAGCGTCAGTGTTATGGATGTATCATATTACCATCAATATTCATAACATACATGCCATCTTGGATGGAAGCATGGCCCTTCATGTTATTCATAATACTTAACAACAATTGTTGTTTTTATGAACAACTCTTTTGCAACAAACATTGTGCAATGGGCTAGAGTGTATGAAACTCTAAAATGAATTATGAAAGTAAACCCAGAGGTATTGTATTATTATCAATATTCATAACATACATCTCATTCATAATGAAAGTATGGCCCTTGTGTTATTCATAACATCGAACATAAAAAGTTCTCTTATGAACAACCTTCTTGCAAGATACTTTATGCAATGGGATAGAGTTTGTAAAACTCTAAATGAATTATGAAAATAAATACAGACGGCAATACACCGATGGAAGGTATAGTAACATTTACTATGTTCCCTGTGTATACCTTAACTTCATTTCTAGCTAGTCTTTCAGGCCATAGTAGTTCTTACATCGAGTTGCAACAGAATGCAATCGAGCGGGCAATTTTGTGATGAACTCACAATACCCAAGAATTAGTGATTAACATGTTTAACCATAATTCGCAAGAACTATATCTTTGACCAGCCTTCTATACATCAAAAACTTGTATGACATTCATACATGAGCTGGATATTCCAGTCTTCTTTCCTTTTGCCTTTATACTTCTAACAGTTTAACTTTTAGTATTTCTCCTACTCTCAGAAGAAGCACCCAACTTAAGAGTGGCATTAGCCCCGGACTTCCTAGGCGTGTAAGTCATACTAACACCCTTTGGACACTTCCTTTCTCTTTAAGTTGTTGTTTTATTCACCTTTCATTATATGACAGGCGTTCTTCTGGATCCCTTTCCCAACAGTCAAATGCATAGTAAACACTTTTACTAATACTTGCAAACAAACATTGCTTTGTTTGTATTTGAAAATAATTTTCAGTTCCATGAATATCATATAACTATCCCAACTTTCGAAGTTTGGGTTTCATGGAAGCAAACATATTCCACTTGACTGTAACAGAATCCTAGCTTTTGGATCGAAGGACGAGAGTCACATGATCCATAGCATTAGCGGGAGGATACGGAAAGCATGCGATAGGACAATGTCCTTCTCGGCACTTTTGAGGACAATCCTCATATTACGTTACCAATCGTAAAGTTTTAACCAGATATTTAACAGCTATTCAATTTTAATACGGAAGGTGGAAATGCGAGCCATTATTCTACAACTATTATGCAAGAAACACTTAGACAGTGTTCATAATTAATTGCACTTAGAATTAAACATGTTAATTCAACAGTGCGCTCCCACTCAAATCAATATCTCTCACAATTAATTTTGAGTGATACAAGATCCAGACTTCAATTCATCGCCATAGAATCATCATCTCATAACGGGAATTTTAATCGGTAGGCCAACTTGCCGATCACATCTCTATGTGACTCTTGCTCATCTTTCGATGCGTGTGTTCCGAGCTCAGGACGATCCTGCCATGAACGTCAAGACAACCAAGTGATCTTGCTGCGAGGTCTGACCTCACCCGCCTCACACTTCTCTAATCGTTCGTACCCATGCATCCATGGCGCACCCCGAAAAGATAGGTGCCGTGACGGTGCTACACTTGGGAGAACACTAACTACTTGATATTTTTAAGTGAGAGATCACCCTAATAAAAGCGACTACCGCGCAATCAAGAAGGGTGCATCATAAGGGATAAACATCTCAGGCAATTCATAATAGCATGATATGGTATAGCCCTTTCTGACGGAGAAGTATTTCATTTCTTCGTCTTTGGCATTCGCGTCGGTGTTCACCTTC